>NW_024609678.1:0-165000 GCF_018296145.1 Oncorhynchus tshawytscha
GGGAAACAGGCTTTAAGACTTTAGAGGACCATGCCTGGCTCCTAATGAGCCTGTTGTGGGCTGAGATCAATCCCAGTACTCTGTCAACACAAAGACACCACGGCCAGTTAAAAAATGAGAAGCGGGATTCACGAGGCCTAGCAAAACCACACCACTGACAGCTGCAGATAGTCCGGGTGCTTGCCAGGAACACGAGGAAAACATCCAACCCACTTTGGCTGCAACTGTTATCCCTCCACAATGCCTTCCAATATTTTCTGTGGAACCAAAACTCAGAGCATTCATTGTTCTTGGCAGGGACGGGCGCTTTTCAGAAAACAGCCCCGCTGGTGTTGACGAGGAACCGGCTTAACGACAATCGCTTGCAAATGTATTTATCTTTTATAGCTCATGATCGCCCTGCGCTTTTCGCCTGGGTGCCTTTTGTCATACCCGGGGACCATGAAGCCATTAGGAGCGACTCTGCCATGATAACTACTAGGACAATGACTCCCATCTTTCCTGCGCTGTTTACTCACTAATATGGGGGAGGCAGGCGGCGCGCCAGGCAACCTGCCCCGTTACAATGAGGCGTTTCACGGGCCCAGCGGAGCGCTCGTGCTCGGCACAGCGCTGAGATGACAAGGGGACCGCTGGCGAAAAACAAAAGCCCGGATTAACAACGTTTCCTCACTGTGTGCACACAGAGCTAGTCTTTGTGAGGATCAGGCTGAGGCCTACTGTAATCTAGTTACAGTAGTTACAATGTTTGTGCTGTGACAGACCGTGTTAACCCACTCGGCGGTATAGTGGGGTAGAGTGACATTGTTCACTGTGGAGTTCTATGGTGGATATGGATACCTTAGGCTCTGTGCCACACAGGGGCCAACACCATTCCAGAGCAGGCTCTATTTGGCAGTGTAACCAAGCCGGTAGTGTGTAGTCTACTCTACATAGGGTAATGGAAGGATTAGGGCTAGAGCTGAAGGGGTTCTGATTCATGCTTGTGGAAAATGGCTAATGAGCTTGTTTGTTGTCACAATGGGCCTTCCTTTGAGGTAACAGACTTCCAACACAGAGGACAGGCAGAGGTACAGAGGGCGCACATGTAACGGATGTGAAATGGCTAGCTAGTTAGTGGTGGTACGCGCCAATAGCATTTCAATCGGTGACATCACTTGCTCTGAGACCTTGAAGTAGTGGTTCCCGTGGCTTTTGTGGAGCGATGCTTCGTGGGTGACTGTTGTTGATGTGTGCAGAGGGTCCCTGGTTCGCGCCCGGCGAGGGACGGACTAAAGTTATACACACACACACACACACACACACACACACACACACACACACACACACACACACACACACACACACACACACACACACACACACACACACACACACACACACAGAATCAACCCTCTAAACAGGACAGTAGAGGCAGCAGATTGTTGGATTCATATTTGCTGTCACGCTCCTGTTTTCTCATCACATTAATACGCATGGAGGAATAAGAGTGTGAGAGGTGAGAGAGGGCACAGAGAGAGGCAGCTCATCACCACACCAGCCGAGTATTGCGCTGACGGGGAGACATCCCCTCCGTGAATGACAATGGTCTAATTGCCAAAGCTCATCTGCATTTCAATGTCTTTCTGTTCCGACACATTAGCTCCGAGGCGGTCACAGCCCTGACATATTGAGATGTAGTGCAAGAGCTGTTCTCTGGGCACCAGGCGCTGTGGCTAATGCACTTTGCTAATGTATTATTTAGAAAGTGGCCCCGCTAATTGCGTTTTAATGTCAGCGACTGCTCTCTCACATACGTTTGACCGAGCAGGGAAAGTCTAGATGCTGATAGATGATCACCGGCTGCTTGTGGCTGCTCCAAAGGTCACAGCGTCGGCAGGTGAACTGCTGTGACCTCGGCTACTCTTAAAGGAGGCACGGCTGCTTTTCCCCTCCCCTGTCCCCTGTGTTTTTAAGAGTCTGTGACATCATACACGGTGGGATGGGTGACCAGAGGTCCACCGGATTGGAGAGAACTCTGTATTTCTGAATATTGTCAATGCCAAGAGACCTCTGGACATGCTACTCCTTCACATACAGCACTCCCCCTGCAGGAGATACTGAGAGCTACAGTATTGTTGGAGTTGTTCGCCATGGTAAAACGATTTAAGTAGATGAACATTTTAAACATGCTTTCTGAAGAATAAAAATGACCTTGATAGTGTTTCAGTAATTAATTTCATTCAAATAACATCTCTTAATAACATCTCAGTTTAAAGGGTGATTTCGGGATACTACAGGCCGAACTGCGATGGTTGGCAAACCTACATACACCATAAAGAGTCAGTCATAACATCATCCTTGATAGACACAACAAAAGGTTATGAACCTGTTTTCTCACCCCTTAACACTAGACAAAGTGAGACTATTCAAAATGATTTTATGCAACCGAGCATAGGTTGAGGAACAATACGGTGGCTCGTGCAAGTTGGAATTTCAATGTGTATAAACATGCAGCAATTTGCATTTTAAACGGCAAGACATTATGTGCTCTGTGGAATGCTGCTCTGTGGAACTCATTAGCCACACTCTTACTTGGAATGATTTTGCGAGTCCATCCCACCCCGTCGCCAGAGATAGAAGGACTACGAGTTGCTCACCCAAAGCGCAGATAAAGCAGAGCAATAATTTATTTCACAAAATCCCGACAGGCTAATTAACATTGTGAAATCAAGCAGAAAGTCAGTATTCCTCCGACAAGTTTAATTGCATTGATGTGCACACCCCAATTTACCAGCTCAAATAGAGAACTGCTTCAGCTCCCATAAATGCGGTGTATTTCCATCACCCCTTGAAGACTCGGAACAGATTTTTTTCTCTCTGAGCATAATCAAGTTGGGTTTTACCTGAGCTCATTTAATGATTTAATAGACTTAAATGAGTTTACCCCCCAAGGTTAATTATGAACCAGCGAATTAAATTCTCTCTCCCGTGCTGATTGCTTATTTATAGAAATGTCTTCTGTTCAGCTGAAAGGTAATGTGATTATTGGCTGGACTGACTAGGAGCCGAGCGAACCGTGCTGAGTGATACGGAAACGCTGTTGAGTTCAAGGGTCATTGAGACCAAGTGTCTTCCGACCAATGGCTAAATGACACAAACATAAACTATATGATTGATGCCTGAATGTAAAGTGTTATGTTCACTATCAGGTCACACAACCTCAACACTATTTCACCACAGTATCAAAAAATCCAACGCAATGTCAATGATGTCATAGGTTTGGAAGACGTTCAACATTTCCCAGAGAAGATCCATAGTTTGTACATGACACCAAGCCCTAACAGCATGTGTACTGTACAAGTGCAGTCTGTAGATTTTGTGGGCGGAGCTATAGGAGGATGGGCTGCTTTTAAATGGCTGGAATGGAACACATGGAACGGAGTCAAACGTGGTTTCCATATGTTTGATATGTCTGATTCCGTTCCATTTCTTCCATACAGCCATTACACTGAGCCCATCCTCCTATAGCTCCTCCCACCAGCCTCCTCGTATGGATTCTAACTAAACAATCAGTCATTCTACTACCAAGCAACCATAATACAAACTTTTTTTAACTTCACATAATTTCAGTCTGAGTCAATTCTGCTCGGATCCATAGGAGGCTAAATTGCCAATGCACAGAGTGCTTTTATGTGACAGCAAGCCTAAAATTAGATTTCAATCTCCCTGTCTTCCTTTCTCTCATCCTCTCCATCACTCCCTTTCATTCTCACACTCTCCCCCTCTCCCTCTCTAATGGAGCCCTATCCATCTCTCTTTGACAGGCTTTTTTAAATCTGGAGTTTTATAACACCTCTAATGTTCTGGGCCCCATCCGCCGAGCCCCACTGGTGCCGAGAGCAAGTGATTATATTGTAGTGCGGCTCATCAAACACTACACGGTCAAAAAGCAGAGCACTCGATATCTCAGACAAGTGAGTTTAATGGCTGCCAGTCCTTGACCTTCTCCATGGGGCTGCATGTTAGTCACTCTCCAACAATTTACAATTGAAACAGAGCCGCAGTAGCAAGAGAAGGAGGGGGGTTCTGTTTCCCGACCGTCCCTACCTACTTACCTACCGTCCCTACCTACTTACCTACCGTCCCTACCTGCCTACCTACCGATCTACCTACCTTTCTTAACTCCCCTTCGCTGGCTGGCTCCCTCTCCCCTTGCCTCTTCCCCAAACGTGTTAACTGTGGATTGGTGGAGCCCAGGAGACCACATGGAGATAGGAGAGAAGAGAGTTGTCTCTGGGAGTGGTTCACGGTGCACTTGGTTGGGGCAGATGTGTTTGTGGGTGCAGGGGACACAGCCTCCCTGCCGGGGGCTTGGCTGAAGGCTCCCTCATGCATGGAGAGCCCAGCAATGAGGCTTTTCCACATCAGGGGACACGGGTGTCGCTGTAGATTGGGCTTCGATGCTCACACGGTGACAGTGCACCAGACCGTCCCATCGCACGGCAGGTGAGAATAATCCATCACCCGCTACTGTGATTTATCGAGGCTATTCCTCTGGCGCGACAACGGCCGTGGAGGAATCGTCATAGGAGTGAGGGTAGTAGATAGTGTAGGAGGCCCAGACACATGGAAAAATATACAATGTAGCTTTTGTGGTTAGCGGCAAGTCAGTTGACAGGAGGAGCTGAGCTGACGATGAACCTGACCATGTAGCCACGTGAATACTAGCCTGTAGAAAGCACACACATAGCAAGCAATCACCTTGTTTTGTCACATGACATATTATCATCACTGAATGCAGTGAACAAACTCCTTTCCCTCCCAATGTGGAGTGTCTTCCCGTTTCTATCTGATATGTCCGTACCTGAACCTTCTTCATCCGTACCTCGACATCCCCGACGACCTCATCACTTCTCCGCCACTGATACGCAGTTACCCCTCCGTCCGCCCATCGCAGCCGCCCGCCCCTTCGCTCGTTAGCGAATCTATCAACAATTATAATTATGGGGATTGATTTAACTCATCCCTTAAATTCCAAGCGCCTGCATCTGAAACATTCGTCAGGTTCTCTATAAATGGAGCAATTAAGATAATTGACTGTACAAGCCTCATTAACATATTCCTCTCCGGCGGTGCGATTAGATTCATTCCCATAATGGAAAAGCTCCATTGTTCTCTATAACCCATTTTCACGGCTGGCCCCCTGGCTGCTTCAGACGCCGGTTCCGTGTCCTGTCTGTGACATGGACAGGATGGTGGTATTATAGGACAGGCAGGGTGAAGGACAGCCGTGTGACTGCCAAGGTGACTGACTGGGGAGATGGTTAGATGGTAGTCTCAGAACAACCCAGACCTAGGACAGCTGGGACTTGGGTTCCATTGTGGGAGGGAACCCATCGGTCTAGAGAAACTAGGTGGATGAGGAAGAGGAAGTGAGGGGTGGAGGGGGGGGGTCTTTACATGTCGTATTACAGTGTTTATTCATTGCATGCACTGCCCTGATGTCTTCATCAAGGAAACTGTAGTTTTGGTACAGAAACAGTATAGGTCAAACAGAATGCTTAGACTACAAGGTAAATCCACATTTTCGCTGACACATGAGTCTAAAAAGTTCATGCAATTATTACTATTATTACCGCAACAAATTCTGAACCCATTCACCCATTCATGAGTAGCCCTGTAATATGTTACTAACACGGAGCATTGGGGAGCAGAAAAAGACTGCCAATGTGCTGGAGTTTCCTTCCTCTTGTCAATGAGCCCTGTGTGGCAGCCATAGAGTTCCACTGGTGACAGCTAGACAGGTAGTTGGCACACAGCAGTCATATCCTGAGTGGGAGGAAGGGAGGGTGACTGACCTTATGGAAGTCAGCAGTGTGGCTTAGTCAGTGGACTCTGGTCTGGGCTCTGTGTGTGTGTGTGTGTGTGTGTGTGTGTGTGGCCAAGTGGCTTCCTCTTCAATCCTGACTCTGAAACAGGGGACGTGTTATGTTACTGCAAAAGCAGCATTCTCTCTGTGCTGCACCAGCGCCAGCCAACCCACATTCACTGTGGTCCTGGGACTTTCTACATAAACATATGTCAAACCATATAGATCAGTCCATACAGTCAAGTGTAAAGCAGTCTTCTCAACGCCTGGCAGAAGTCTCCTATCCTCCATGCCTCTGTCCAGCTTCAGGGTGGCACTGAGGCTTTTGGCTATTACCTTTTCCCTTTCTCAAGATGTTGTTACATGGAATATTGGGCTCTCTCTTTCCGTGGTCTGGCATGTCCAATCCAATCATGAACGATATGCATTCCTCTCTCGCGCACCGCCAGCCGCAGCCCTCCAGATCAGAGTGCCCTCAGAGCTCTGGGCCAAGCTGCAGGTTGCAGAGCCGAAGGTAGGAATGTATGAAACGGACGAGTGCACCCGTTGGCCCGGGGTTTAATAAAACACTGGAGAAACGACTTGCAAAACCACAGTAGCAAATTATTCAACATATTGCTTGGCCAAGGCACAAATATGGAGGTTTTTTAAGGATGTTTCAACAACAACAAACATGAAGAATGTCGGTGGACAGCTGCTTTGAGTTTGTCAAGTTACCATCTGTAAAGACAGAGAGGAGCTTCATGACGTCCATAACAAGAGACACCACATACCTACTGTGTCAATACAACCCCAACACACCACATACCTACTGTGTCAATACAACCCCAACACACCACATACCTACTGTGTCAATACACACCACATACCCTGTGTCAATACACACCACATACCTACTGTGTCAATACAACCCCAACACACACATACCTACATACCCCCAACACACCACATACCTACTGTGTCAATACAACCCCAACACACCACATACCTACTGTGTTAATACAACCCCAACACACCACATACCTACTGTGTTAATACAACCCCAACACACCACATACCTACTGTGTTAATACAACCCCAACACACCACATACCTACTGTGTCAATACAACCCCAACACACCACATACCTACTGTGTCAACACAACCCCAACACACCACATACCTACTGTGTCAATACAACCCCAACACACCACAACCCTGTGTCAATACAACACCACATACCTACTGTGTCAATACAACCCCAACACACCACATACCTACTGTGTCAACACAACCCCAACACACCACATACCTACTGTGTCAATACAACCCCAACACACCACATACCTACTGTGTCAATACAACCCCAACACACCACATACCTACTGTGTCAATACAACCCCAACACACCACATATCTACTGTGTCAATACAACCCCACACACAACCCCAACACCCCACCACATACCTACTGTGTCAATACAACCCCAACACACCACATACCTACTGTGTCAATACAACCCCAACACACCACATACCTACTGTGTCAATACAACCCCAACACACCACATACCTACTGTGTCAATACAACCCCAACACACCACATACCTACTGTGTCAATACAACCCCAACACACCACCTACCTACTGTGTTAATACAACCCCACATACCTACTGTGTCAATGCAACCCCAACACACCACATACCTACTACCTACTGTCAATACAACCCTGTGTCAATACAACCCAACCAACACCACCTACCTACTGTGTTAACACAACCCCAACAAACCACCTACCTACTGTGTTAACACAACCCCAACACACCACATATCTACTGTGTTAATACAACCCCAACACACCACATACCTACTGTGTCAATACAACCCCAACACCACCTACCTACTGTGTCAATACAACCCCAACACACCACATACCTACTGTGTCAACACAACCCCAACACACCACATACCTACTGTGTTAACACAACCCCAACACACCACATACCTACTGTGTCAATAACACAACCCCAACACAACAACACATACCTACTGTGTCAACACAACCCCAACACACCACATACCTACTGTGTCAATACAACCCCAACACACCACATACCTACTGTGTCAACTGTGTCACAACCCCAACACACCACATACCTACTGTGTTAACACAACCCCAACACACCACATACCTACTGTGTTAACACAACCCCAACACACCACATACCTACTGTGTCAACACAACCCCAACACACCACATACCTACTGTGTTAACACAACCCCAACACACCACATACCTACTGTGTCAACACAACCCCAACACACCACATATCTACTGTGTTAACACAACCCCAACACACCACATACCTACTGTGTCAACACAACCCCAACACACCACATACCTACTGTGTCAATACAACCCCAACACACCACATATCTACTGTGTCAATACAACCCCAACACACCACATACCTACTGTGTTAACACAACCCCAACACACCACATACCTACTGTGTTAACACAACCCCAACACACCACATACCTACTGTGTCAACACAACCCCAACACACCACATACCTACTGTGTTAACACAACCCCAACACACCACATACCTACTGTGTCAACACAACCCCAACACACCACATACCTACTGTGTCAATACAACCCCACACACCACCTACCTACTGTGTCAACACAACCCCAACACCACCTACCTACTGTGTCAATACAACCCCAACACCACATACCTACTGTGTCAACACAACCCCAACACACCACATACCTACTGTGTCAACACAACCCCAACACACCACATACCTACTGTGTTAACACAACCCCAACACACCACATACCTACTGTGTTAACACAACCCCAACACACCACCTACCTACTGTGTTAACACAACCCCAACACACCACCTACCTACTGTGTCAATACAACCCCAACACACCACATACCTACAACACAACCCCAACACACCACCTACCTACTGTGTCAATACAACCCCAACACACCACCTACCTACTGTGTCAATACAACCCCAACACACCACATACCTACTGTGTTAACACAACCCCAACACACCACCTATCTACTGTGTTAACACAACCCCAACACACCACATACCTACTGTGTCAACACAACCCCAACACACCACCTACCTACTGTGTCAATACAACCCCAACACACCACCTACCTACTGTGTCAATACAACCCCAACACCACCTACCTACTGTGTCAACACAACCCCAACACCACCTACCTACTGTGTCAACACAACCCCAACACCACCTACCTACTGTGTCAATACAACCCCAACACACCACCTACCTACTGTGTCAACACAACCCCAACACACCACATACCTACTGTGTCAATACAACCCCAACACACCACATACCTACTGTGTCAATCAACACAACCCCAACACAACACATACCTACTGTGTCAATACAACCCCAACACACCACATACCTACTGTGTCAACACAACCCCAACACACCACATACCTACTGTGTCAATACAACCCCAACACACCACATACCTACTGTGTCAATACAACCCCAACACATCACATATCTACTGTGTCAATACAACCCCAACACACCACATATCTACTGTCAATACAACACCACCTAAAACACCACATATCTACTGTGTCAATACAACCCCAACACACCACATATCTACTGTGTCAATACAACCCCAACACACCACCTACCTACTGTGTCAACACAACCCCAACACACCACATGCCTACTGTGTCAACACAACCCCAACACACCACATACCTACTGTGTCAACAAAACCCCAACAACACCACATATCTACTGTGTTAATACAACCCCAACACACCACCTACCTACTGTGTCAACACAACCCCAACACACCACCTACCTACTGTGTTAACACAACCCCAACACACCACCTACCTACTGTGTTAACACAACCCCAACACACCACCTACCTACTGTGTTAACACAACCCCAACACACCACCTACCTACTGTGTTAACACAACCCCAACACACCACCTACCTACTGTGTTAACACAACCCCAACACACCACCTACCTACTGTGTTAACACAACCCCAACACACCACCTACCTACTGTGTTAACACAACCCCAACACCACCACCTACCTACTGCGTTAACACAACCCCAACACACCACCTACCTACTGTGTTAACACAACCCCAACACACCACCTACCTACTGTGTTAACACAACCCCAACACACCACCTACCTACTGTGTTAACACAACCCCAACACACCACCTACCTACTGTGTTAACACAACCCCAACACACCACCTACCTACTGTGTTAACACAACCCCAACACACCACCTACCTACTGTGTTAACACAACCCCAACACACCACCTACCTACTGTGTTAACACAACCCCAACACACCACCTACCTACTGTGTTAACACAACCCCAACACACCACCTACCTACTGTGTTAACACAACCCCAACACACCACCTACCTACTGTGTTAACACAACCCCAACACACCACCTACCTACTGTGTTAACACAACCCCAACACACCACCTACCTACTGTGTTAACACAACCCCAACACACCACATACCTACTGTGTCAATACAACCCCAACACACCACATACCTACTGTGTCAATACAACCCACCTAACAACCACATATCTACTGTCAATACAACACACCACCTACCTACTGTGTCTACTGTCAATACAACCCCAAAACACCACCTACCTACTGTGTTAACACAACCCCAACACACCACCTACCTACTGTGTTAACACAACCCCAACACACCACCTACCTACTGTGTCAACACAACCCCAACACACCACCTACCTACTGTGTTAACACAACTCCAACACACCACCTACCTACTGTGTTAACACAACCCCAACACACCACCTACCTACTGTGTTAACACAACTCCAACACACCACCTACCTACTGTGTTAACACAACCCCAACACACCACCTACCTACTGTGTTAACACAACTCCAACAAACCACCTACCTACTGTGTTAACACAACCCCAATCCCTCCTGCAGTCGGAAAACAAATAGACACTGGCTCACGCTAAGCGGCTCCAGTGAATCCACACAGGAATTCCAAATACTTCAGAATTTATTTTCCATGAGGTCTTTTAAGTCATCTTTTCAATCAAGATGTATATTTAGCTGGGAAAAATAAAATATTGGGTAAATATTTTTGGGGAAGCTGGCCCTATTTGAAAAGGAATGGTTGCCTTCTTCCCCTCCCTTAACACACGCATGTAGATACACACACACACACACCCCTCTTCTCTTGCATCACACACACTTCGGCCGTTTTTGAGTGGGATCAGTGTCTCTTCCCTGCAGCTGGACTTGTTTATTCTCCCATGCCGTAAATCCAGACATTTCCCCTCTCTGAAAGGACCCGTGTGTGCCGGGGCCGACTGGACAAAAAAGGTAGTGAAATATCAACAAGTTGTCATTTACCTCAGAACAAAAACAAACAAACCCAGAAGAAAGAACCTGCTAAGGAGTCAACGGCTTTTACAGCAGGAATCCATCTCATGTGGCTTCAGGCAGCCTGCCAGCCAAATCTAATATGGATTTATATACAAAGAAAGTGCCTAGTTTAACATAATTAATATTTAATCATGCATGGACCCTGTAAAGCAATTTTGCCAGAGTAATTTAAAGCAGACATTGTTTGGAAGCCAAAAAAACACCAGATAAACTGTTGTCCCAAAGGAGCCCGGAAATCTGAGGCTGGATTAAATGTTTACACTGCTGGCATACACTCTGGTAAATGAGGTTACAATTCTGAGCCTGAATCAGTGAGTGCTAACCCTGCTGATCTGGTCAGAAAGAGAGAGATCTCTCACACACACACAGACACACAGACAGACAGACACACACACAGACAAACACACAGAGACACACACACACACAGACAGACACACCTGAGGGGAGGACGGCTCATAATAATGGCTGGAACGGAGCAAATTACACCGATTCCTCTCCAGCCATTACCACAAGCCTATCCTCCCCAATTAAGGTGCCACCAACCTCCTGTGATACAAACACACACAACACTCCTCAATGTCCCCTACTCCCTAGTCAAGCTATTTCTCCATTCAACACTCCCTCATAAACGCCATGTATTGACACATAGGTTCTGAGATGGAATGAGTGTTGAAACTCATTGAACCCTCTATCCCTACTGATAGGGAGAGATGAGGTTGAATCTTTTTTAAATCTTTTTTATTTAACCTTTATTTAACAAGGTAGGCTAGTTGAGAACAATTTCTCATTTGCAACTGCGACCTGGCCAAGATAAAGCAAAGCAGTTCGACACCAACAACAACACAGAGTTACACATGGAGTAAACAAACATACAACAATCAATAATACAGTAGAAAAAGTCTATATACAGCATGTGCAAATGAGGTAAGATAAGAGAGATAAGGCAATAAATAGGCCATAGTGGCAAAGTAATTACAATATAGCAATTAAACACTGGAATGGTGGAATGTGCAGAAGATGAATGTGCAAGTAGAGATACTGGGGTGCAAAGGAGCAAGATAAATAAATAAATACAGTATGGGGACGAGGTAGATTGGATGGGCTATTTACAGATGAGCTACAGACGGCCTACTGTTTTTATTTAACACACAATATATACACTATTACTTTCTCAGCTAATTATTTTTATGTGCCATGTAGTCATACTGTCACACACACACACACACACACACACACACACACACACACACACACACACACACACACACACACACACACACACACACACACACACACACACACAAATGGCTGCCACTCAACTTAAAGTGATATTCCATAGAAACATGGTATGTGCTATCTGGGTTCCTTGGGAGGTAAGGGTTAGGTAAGGGTTAAGGTTAGGGTTAGTTAAGAGATAGGTAAGGGTTAGGGTAAGGTAATGGTTAAGGTTAGGGTTAGTTAAGAGTTAGGTAAGGGTTAGGATAAGGTAATGGTTAAGGTTAGGGTTAGTTAAGGGGTAAGGTAAGGGTTAAGGTTATGGTAAGGGTTAAGGGATAAGGTTAAGGCAAGGTAAGGGTTTAGGGTAGGGACGTCCCAAGGATCCCGGACAGCACTGACCATAGAAATAAGATGCGCAGAAGATGAACATAAACCTATTTAGCTAGCATACAAATCAAAATCAAATCAAATGTTATTTGTCACATGCTTGGTAAACAACAGGTGTAGACCAACAGTGAAATGCTTCCTGACAGGTCCTTTTCCAACAATGCAGAGTTAAAGATTAAAGATACTAAATTTAAAAAAAATTGTAATAATGACACAAGGAATAAATATACAGTGAATAACAATGACGAGTCAGAATGACATGCAGATGACATCCTCATGCAATGATGAAATAATGCTTTTTCACATCAACCTACGCCACTCACTCCTTCTAGACAATACATTCTGAACACAGTAGACAATACATTCTGAACACAGTAGACAATACATTCTGAACACAGTAGACAATACATTCTGAACACAGTAGACAATACATTCTGAACACAGTAGACAATACATTCCGAACACAGTAGACAATACATTCTGAACACAGTAGACAATACATTCCGAACACAGTAGACAATACATTGAACACAGTAGACAATACATTCCGAACACAGTGTAGCATTAGCAAAGAAGTCTGGTGAGATAAGAAAACTTCCCTCGCTTCTGCTATTTCCTCTGTATACAATTCCTTTACCGTAAATAGGAAACTTATATAAAAGGGGGGGCGTTAATATAAGCGGATTTGACGGCCGGTAAGTGTTCACTTGTGCAAAATAAAACAGGTTATCAGGTTTATTTGGTGATTCCCGGCACCCCTTAATAAATCGGCTTAAAGGCGGCCTAACGGCTTCATTCGCTGTAAATCTCTGCACTGCAATAACACGCACCAGCAAGCACAGATTAATTTAATAACTCCTTAATATTCTCTGTGAAAAGGGGGACTGGGAGAGTCCGCAGCATATGGGGAGCTCGAGCCGAGCCTCCCACAGAATAGAATATTGCTGCGGCTCCAGATTGAAAATTACGTAATGATGTCATTTATATTCCATTCACCAACAAGGCTAGAAAAATACTTTCAGCTGCTGACTCTGTGGGGAAATAAAAGTGTGTTTCGTGCCTAGATCCTATCATCCTGAAAAATAGAAACAGAAATTGACATTCGAAATACGTATTTACAACTCTAATTTATTTTAATATTTTTTTTATTTATTACGTTTATTTGAACAAGGACCATGTACAACAAAACATACGTCTCAGAAGTAAGAAGTGAGGTGTTTTAGCTCAATTCCATCTACAGTCCCCAGGAAGGTGAACACATAAACATGAAAACATTATATACAAAACAGACAATGTACATACATTAAAAACCGAGGTCAGGACATTACACATAGAAGTTATTGCACCTACTGCTGTTGGACCAGTAGTAAACACATCACATACATAGTAAAAACTAAATATTGCACAGAGCCCAGAGTGTGTTTTAGTGTGCCTTCTGTAGCATTAAAACAGTCAGCTAAAATCAGTGTGAACACGTCTGATTGGACTTGATCCATGTTTTTGTCTGGATGAGAAGGCTAAGGAGGCTGAAATCGTGATTTGTCCAAATCAGTAGTAGGTGTTTGAATCCCTGGTGTTGTCTGACTGAAATTCATCTCTCTTGGACAGATCTACGTAAACATAACTGTTACCCTGGAATCTGTCGGGAATGGGGTGGGTGGGATACTGAGCAGCAGTAGTTCTTCATGTTTGGGTTTTTTGTTACTGGTTATTTGGACCAAACATGATTTGGCAGGTGTTAGTGTCTTTTGACTTTCGGAAGGGCAGGGGGCATTAGGACAGTAACTTGCAATAAGAGAGAGGGTGGAGCTTGTCATTCTGGTTCCACTCCTTGTTCTAGTGTCTCTTAATCCCCTTCTCTTAACACGTACGGACCCAGAACTTCATCAATAAGAGAGAGGGTGGAGCTTGTCATTCTGGTTCCGCTCCTTGTTCTAGTGTCTCTTAATCCCCTTCTCTTAACACGTACGGACCCAGAACTTCATCAATAAGAGAGAGGGTGGAGCTTGTCATTCTGGTTCCACTCCTTGTTCTAGTGTCTCTTAATCCCCTTCTCTTAACACGTACGGACCCAGAACTTCATCAATAAGAGAGAGGGTGGAGCTTGTCATTCTGGTTCCACTCCTTGTTCTAGTGTCTCTTAATCCCCTTCTCTTAACACGTACGGACCCAGAACTTCATCAATAAGAGAGAGGGTGGAGCTTGTCATTCTGGTTCCACTCCTTGTTCTAGTGTCTCTTAATCCCCTTCTCTTAACACGTACGGACCCAGAACTTCATCAAGCAGCTGACCAATTACGTGAGACTTTAGTTCTGGGTTAACCAAGATTAGACTGACATTAGTCTAACAAGCATATAGATACTGCACCACTTGCCATTTACGTGTATAATTTGTATACGCTTCACTGCTCACCATAATAGGGGTGTCGTGACTGACTGTTTCCCACTCCTAAAGTAGCTCGCTCCATTTTGGCCGACACCCCCGAAACCTCAAACATTCTGGTTCACTACCAACCCACTGCTCCCACCACCACCAGTCACACAATAGCAGCTCAAATAACAAGCGGTGTGGTTTGTATGGCAAGATAATTGACTGTTGGAAGAAAAACTCAAAAGAGACATCTGGTTGTCATTAGCCTTAAAGATACTAAAATGTCCTGCAATCAGCAAACAAGGCATTACATGTGACAAGCTGACATCAAATACATTCTATTCGGAGTGGGTGGTGGTGGTAACCGAACAGAGAGGCTGCCCTGAGAGGGGGGGCTTTATGAAAATAAGCAGGGTCAACTGTAGACAGTGTAATGAGAATTTGCTCCATTTGGTGGTTTCCCGCAGCAAATATCCCATCTGTTTTCTGTTGGAGAGAGAGTCAACAGTTTAGAAGTGCAGGGGTGAGGCAGGGAATCAGCAGACCATACTGACATCTCATGGCTGCAGCTGAGATCACAGGCATGCAGGCACTAAGGGTGTGTCTGTGAGAGAGAGAGAGAGAGAGAGAGAGAGAGAGAGAGAGACAGACTGAGAGTGTGAGAGAGAGTGAGGGAGTGACAGAGTGACAGAGAGCATTCAACCAGGTTGAGAGCTTCAAGTTCCTTGGTGTCCACATCAACAACAAACTAGAATGGTCCAAACACACCATGACAGTTGTTAAGAGGACACAACAAAGCCTATTCCCCCCTCAGGAGACTGAAAAGATTTGGCATGGGTCCTGAGATCCTCAAAAGGTTCTGCCGCTGCACCATCGAGAGCATCCTGACCGGTTTCATCACTGCCTGGTACGTAAATTGCTTGGCCTCTGACCGCAAGGCACTACAGAGGGAAGTGCATACAGCCCAGTACATCACTGGGGCTAAGCTGCCTGCCATCCAGGACCTCTACACCAGGCGGTGTCAGAGGAAGGCCCTAAAAATTGTCAAAGACCCCAGCCACCTCAGCCATAGACTGTTCTCTCTACTACCGCATGGCAAGCGGTATTGGAGTGCCAAGTCTAGGACAAAAAGGCTTCTCAACAGTTTTTACCCCCAAGCCATAAGACTCCTGAAAAGGTCATCAAATGGCTACCCGGACTATTTGCATTGTGTGCCTCCCCCCCCTCTGGGCTCTCCAGAGGTTGCTGCGGTCTGCCCAACGCATCACCTGTCCTCCAGGACACCTACAGCACCCGATGTCACAGGAAGGCCAAAAAGATCAACAAGGACATCAACCACCCGAGCCACTGCCTGTTCACCCCACTATCATCCAGAAGGCGAGGTCAGTACATGTGCATCAAAGCTGGTACCGAGAGACTGAAAAACAGCTTCTATCTCAAGGCCATCAGACTGTTAAATAGCCATCACTAGCTGGCCACGCAACCCTGCACCTTAGAGGCTGCTGCCCTATATACATACACTTGGAATCACTGGCCACTTTAATAATGTTTACATACCGCTTTACTCATCTCATTTATATTGTACTCTATTCTACTGTATTTTAGTCAATGCTACTCCAACATTGCTCAATCTAATATTTACATATTTCTTAATTCCATTCTTTTACTTTTAGATTTGTGTGTATTGTTGTGAATTGCTAGATACTACTGCACTGTTGGAGTTGGTAACACAAGCAATTTGCTACACCCGCAATAACATCTGCTAAATGTGTATGTGACCAATAAAATGTGATTTGATTTAGTTAAATAGTTAACCAATAGCTACCCAGAATATCTGTTTAGTTAAATAGTTAACCAATAGCTACCCACTTTTTCCACATTTTGTTACATTACAGCCTAATTCTAAAATGGATTCAAATTGTAGTTTTTTCCCCCCTCATCAATTTACACACAATACCCCATAATTACAAAACCAAAACGTTTTTTATACATTTATGCAAATGTATCAAGAAAAAAACTGAAATAGCACATTTACATAATTATTCAGAACCTTTACTCAGTACTTTGTTAAAAGCATCTTTGGCAGCGACTACAGCCTCAAGTCTTCTTGGGTAAGACGCTACAAGCTAGGCACACTTGTATTGGGGAGTTTCTCCCATTCTTCTCTGCAGATCCTCTCAAGCTCTGTTAGGTTGGAAGGAGAGTGTCGCTGCACAGCTGTTTGATCGGGTTCAAGTTGTCCCAAAAGCCACTTCTGCGTTGTCTGGGCTGTTGAGCTCAGGTGCATCCTGCACAGATATTTCCAGGTTCATCCTGCACAGCTATTTCATCAGGTTCATCCTGCACAGCTATCAGGTTCAGGTCCAGGTTCATCCTGCACAGCTATTTCCAGGTGTTCATCCTGCAGCTATTTCCAGGTTCAGCTATTTCAGGTGCATCCTGCACAGCTATTTCCAGGTTCATCCTGCACAGCACAGCTATTTCCAGGTTCATCCTGTTCACAGCTATTTCCAGGTTCATCCTGCACAGCTATTTCCAGGTTCATCCTGCACAGCTATTTCCAGGTGCATCCTGCACAGCTATTTCCAGGTTCATCCTGCACAGCTATTTCCAGGTGCATCCTGCACAGCTATTTCCAGGTTCATCCTGCACAGCTATTTCCAGGTTCATCCTGCACAGCTATTTCCAGGTTCATCCTGCACAGCTATTTCCAGGTTCATCCTGCACAGCTATTTCCAGGTGCAGAGATGTTTGATCGGGTTCAAGTTGCCCCAAGGAGGCCTGTAGGGATCAGGAGAATAAGAACAGCCTCAGAAAGACATACTACTTTACTTGTTCCCTTTGTACACAAATAGTTTTGTGAATTATACAGACTGACTTGTTTTTAAAATGATTTTTTCAGTTTATCTGTAAAATTGTGAAAAAAACCACAGACAAACATACACAATGATGACAAACATACACAATGATGACAAACATACACAATGATGACAAACATACACAATGATGACAAACATACACAATGATGACAAACATACACAATGATGACAAACATACACAATGATGACAAACATACACAATGATGACAAACATACACAATGATGACAAACATACACAATGATGACAAACATACACAATGATGACAAACATACACAATGATGACAAACATACACAATGATGAGAATGACAGATACACAATGATGACAATGAAGATGACAAACATATGACAATGATGACAAACATACACAGATGATGACAAACATACACAATGATGACAATGATGACAAACATACACAATGATGACAAACATACACAATGAGACAAACATACACAATGAGACAATGACAATGACAGACAGACTGAATGTGATTTCAAACCAGACAAAGATATGGGAATGACAAACATACACAGTTGACAAACATACACAATGATGACAGACATACACAATGAGACATGACAATGAGACAGAGATGACAAACAGGTCACAATGATGACATACACACAGACAGATGACAAACATACACAATGAGACAGAGAACATACACAAGATGACAAACATTTCAGAATGATGGTCCAACTTTTGGACTGGTGAAGACAGAGAGACAAGAGACAGAGAGCGATACAGCGAGACAGAGAGAGAGAGACAGAGTTCAGTGAGACAGAGACAGAGAGACACTGAGAGAGAGAGAGAGCGTTCAGCGAGAGAGCGTATAAGATAATTAGGGAGCGAGAAAGACAAGAGGTACAGTGAGAGCTGCTCCCTGTGTCCCTGCACAGTACAGTCCCTCCCCCGCCTGCTCACAGCCTCTATCGTTTTATCAGCTACGGTTAATAAAGTAGCTTAAAAAAATAGACTTTTCTGCTGCTTCCCTCACCGGGATCAAGCTGGGTGTGATTTCAACCAGGTCTATATGGGACCCGCGTCAGTTGTCCTCGGGTCCGTTCAGACAGGTCTCGATCTTGAAAAATATATATATTTATGCATATCGGGTCCAAGTGAGAAAGTCACAGGTCCATTTCAGAACTGGGTCCAACTTTTGGACAGTGAAGACTTCTCATGCAAATCTGCCTTCCTCACCCTCTTTCCCCCTCAGGCACAGCGAGACACTGCGTACAGTGAGACACTGCGTACAGTGAGACACTGCGTACAGTGAGACGCTGCGTGAGACAGCGAGACGCTGCGTACAGTGAGACGCTGCGTACAGTGAGACACGCTGCGTACAGCGAGACACTGCGTACAGTGAGACACTGCGTACAGCGAGACACTGCGTTACAGTGAGACACTGCGTACAGTGAGACACTGCGTACAGCATGGGTCTCACTCCACATCACCGCCTCCAAGCTGGCCTGCCTCCCTTCCCATTCAGACTTATGGAAGCACACATGAAAAGAGAAAGAAAAGAGCGTTCCCGAGCGTCACCCAGTCCAATGAACTAAAATATCTTGCTGTTAACTTGGGGAGAAACAACCATGTACAAAGGATACGCGCTTTTTCAAATGACTTGTGAACATTTTTGAAGTTTGATGGCTTTACAATTTCAGAGATGCAATGGAAAGACAATGTTATGCATTGTAATGGTTGAGCTACTTCCATGTCTGAAAGTGGAACAGTCCCAGCTTTGTCCTTGTGTGAGTTTTTCCCTCAGAGCTAGAGGACAGGTGTTGTGAAGGCGTGTGACTAAAGATTTGTTTGACTAGTGACCCAAGGCCAGATTATTCGGCGAGATGTAAAAGCCTTTATTAATGTAGGTTTAAATAGGGTCAACACACACAGAGACGTTTGTGTGTGTGTGTGTCTCAGAGGGAAGTTAGCCAACACCTTTAGCTAGATCAACAGTAGACGGCACTAGTAAAACAGAGCAAGTCTCATGTGTAGGACGTTACAGCTTTGGCACACAAGCCACAGCATTTATCTCCCTCCCTAACCCTCCAGCATTGAAAAGGATGATTGCAGGGGTCAAATAGTGGTGGGCTTTCACAGGTCACACAAAGCCTCGTCTCACACCCATGCACACACACAGACAAATATTTACACAGACAGAGACACACAGCAGGGTCACTGTGACAACAAGCCTCTGTGTTTGTGTGTGTGTGTGAGAGAGTTTGTGAGTGTGAGAGAGAGTTTGTGAGTGTGAGAGAGTGAGTGAGAGAGATGTGACAATGTTCAGTTCACACAGAAACGTGTTCCACTATAGTGTGTGTGTCTTCCTGTTTTCCCTCTGGGGTCTCACCTATTCCAACTCTGAATTGATCTGGTAGAGACAGTGGCAGTAAGTGTAGCCAACGACCACACTGAACTCATGGATGTTTAGGCCCAGGTGTTTTACCATGATAACAGCCTGTGAGAGACACACACACACATTCTTAATCATGCATGCAGTCACTCAAAACGCTCCTATCCAACACACAGCAGTCAGTTCTGAATGTAGGAAGAGCCAAAAGCCCCAACCGCATTGGAGTGATGCTAAGCTGGATTTAGTATGTTCTTTACCTACTGCATTAAATAATCCTGACAGATTCCCCCACTCCAACCTCACATTGTGTTTTTTTATGTTACAGCCTTTTTAGCAAATAACAATATTTGCAATTATCACACACTTTTATCCAAAGTGACTTAGAGTCATGCGTGAATACATTTTAGGCACGGTTGGTCCCAGGAATTGAACCCACTATACTGGCGTTGCAAGCACTATGCTCTAATAACTGAGCTACAGAGGACCACAAGGGATTCAGAACACATCCCGTCTATGTGAATGTTTCTGAACACCCAAATCTAGAAGTTAATGAAGATCTTTCTGGAAGTCTACTAAGCTTCCCTGTTGAACCCACCAGGTAAACAACACATCAGCCATCTCATTCTGGTTGATATCTAATTGAGTTGTCAACCAATGTGAATTTATTAATAATGTTTTGCAATTTTCAAACCAGCCAGTTACATTGGTGCAGCGTCATCACTACATTGATAAAATACGTTGAATAACGTTGAAACTGCAACGAGTCAAGCAGCGAGGGAACAGGCCTAAAAAGAGAGATGAGGACCTTCATCACTTGGCCTAGAAAGAGAGATGAGGACCTTCATCACTTGGCCCTGGAAGGAACAGGCTTAAAAAGAGAGATGAGGACCTTCATCACTTGGCCCTGGAAGGAACAGGCCTAGAAAGAGAGATGAGGACCTTCATCACTTGGCCCTGGAAGGAACAGGCCTAAAAAGAGAGATGAGGACCGTCATCACTCGGCCCTGGAAGGAACAGGCCTAGAAAGAGAGATGAGGACCGTCATCACTTGGCCCTGGAAGGAACAGGCCTAGAAAGAGAGATGAGGACCGTCATCACTTGGCCCTGGAAGGAACTCTGGGTTCTGACAGTTTAATGCAACCTGAAGATGAGGACGAGGCGACCCAACACTTGGACAAACCCCCATTGTATGAAGGAACAGGTACAAACACACTGTGTTGAATCAGGGGAGATGGGGAGGACCGGGATAGACTGAGGGCCCTGGAAGGACATCTTGGGTTTTACAGGACAGTGGTGTTCAGTGCGTTAGAAAATGGGTTAAGAAAGTAAACAGAGATAAACCCCCAGTTGTCTGTCATCGTAGGCTAACACACAAACAGACCCGTTTTTAAAACTGTGTTAACAATCAGGTGGGGAGGAGGGATAGACTGAGGGAAGTAGGACATCTTGTAACACACAGGACAGTGGTGTCTCAGTGCGTTCAAAAAGGGTTAAGAAAGTAAACAGAGATAGTGGTGACACCTCCAGTTGTCTGTCTCGTAGGCTAACACACAAACAGACCCGTCTTTTTAGAAACGTTAACAATCAGGTGTAAACACACACACACACTCACCCTGTCTCACACACACACACACACTCACCCTGTCTCTCTCTCTCTCACACACACACACACACACACACACACACTCACCCTGTCTCTCACACACACACACACTCACCCTGTCTTTCACACACACACACACACACACTATCTACATGCAAAACACTAAAACAGCAATAAAGGGATGGAAATTCCCAGGGACGTCATATTACAATACTTAGAAGCCGATGAGATATGCATTGCGATTCTCATGATTCTATAAGTGTTGCAATTCCAAAACATATTGCTCAGTATAGGTCTCCTGCAGGTAGCATAGTGGTTAAGAGCATGGGGCCAGTAACCAAAAGGTAGCCGTTTCGAATCCTCGAGCAGACTACGTGAAAAATCTGTCGATGTGCCATTGAGCAAAGCACTTAACCCTAATTGCTCCTGTAAATCACTCAGAATAAGCACCAGGTAAATGACTAAATTTTTATTTTATTTTTTATTCTACTATTATTAAATTTGTTTTGATAAGTCATGGATATAAAAGTGATGAAAACATGTTGGCTCACTATTTAAAAAGAAGATGGAGAACAAGCTATAAGATGAAAAATACCAGAGTTTTGGCACCGGTACAGCTGTCTGGCGCTTGCTAAAGCTACCTAGCAACAACAAAAAAACAAGATACTTGGAGTTAAAGTATCGATATAATATAGTCCAAAATAATATTGTGATATGTAACTGTACAGATGTTTTCCCCCATCACTCATTGATATGTGGAATCCGTAATATATGATACAGTAGCTATCAACCGACCCACCTAGTCAGAACGTGCAATAGTGACCTGTGAAATGTAACTGTGTGTTATACAAGGGATGCGCAATTTACAGGAATCATGGAGATTATAAGGAAGTGCCTACAGGATTGGCTGTTGATGCCTAGCATTAGGACCTGGCATGCTGTCGGCCTGCAAGTGAACATTGACCTTGAGGGCCATTGGCTATAGCAGGGTCGTATTCACCAGGCACCAAACGGAAGAAAAGACTGAAACAGGGAGGAACTACCTGAACTTGTCCAATAAGAAACACTACATTTTCCATTGCAGCAAAACATTTTGCGACGGTGCGCCCCAAATGAATACGGCCCAATATTACCTAACGTTTTCTCCATATGGACTCTGTTTACATGACATGGCACTTGCTCTTTGCAACTGAAATATGTCCCAAGGCAAGTACGGCCTTTGATATAGCTGCCCTTCCATTGGTTACCTGCCGTTTACGACGACTATCGAGCGACTCTCGTTTATCCATATCGATTATCTCATATTTTATAAGGTGTGAAACAACACTGATTAGACTTTATGGTCCACCGGTGTGTGTTGTAATGCATGTATAGGGTATTCCAGTGTCAAATACAAGTATCAATAACCAATGACTCATGGTGCTTTGTAAGAGACACACTCAAAAAAATGCTTATTAATGGTTTCATAATGCGCTACCACAACAATACTAGTGAGAACTACAAAGGGATGCAGTTGGTTTTGCAGGAGTATGATTCATCTATGGGCGTAGCATTGTAGAAAGGGTTTTCAGACAGGTTTCAGACAGAGAGAGAGAGACAGAGAGAGAGAGAGAGAGACAGAGAGAGAGACAGAGAGAGACAGAGAGAGAGAGACAGAGAGAGACAGAGAGAGAGAGAGAGACAGAGACAGAGAGAGACAGAGAGAGACAGAGAGAGACAGAGAGAGAGAGAGAGACAGAGACAGAGACAGAGAGAGACAGAGAGACACAGAGAGAGACAGAGAGAGACAGAGAGAGACAGAGAGAGACAGAGAGACAGAGAGACAGAGAGACAGAGAGGGAGTGGGGAGAGAGAGGTCAGTTTGTTTGAGAGAAGCCATTATTTACTGAAGACAATAGAGGAAGGAGAAATAGAGCGTTGCTAAGGGGACAAGTCACACTAAAGAACACACACAGTGACACACACAGTGACACACACACACACACAGTGACACACACACACACACAGTGCACACACACACACACACAGTGACACACACACACACACACACACAGTGACACACACACACACAGTGACACACACACACACAGTGACACACACACACACACAGTGACACACACACACAGTGACACACACACACACACACACAGTGACACACACACACACACACACACACACACACACACACACACACACACACACACACACACACACACACACACACACACACACACACACAGTGTGACACACACACACAGTGACACACACACACAGTGACACACACACACAGTGACACACACACACAGTGACACACACACAGTGACACACACACAGTGACACACACACAGTGACACACACACAGTGACACACACACACAATTCTGCAGTTCCAACAATGATGATCTCCTCCCAGAGTTGTCATCAGTCAAACAACGTTTGACATTAATTAAGTAAATAACAACGTAAACAAACCTCATGGAATTTGACTGTACCTTTAGACTGTAAAACAGGTGTAGACAGCAGTATCGTGTGGGTCATTGATTTTACACTAAAATTGAAATAGAGTTGACCTACTTGTACTTTGTGACATGATGCTGCTCTGTTAGTGAAAGGCTCAGGTATTCTTTGGCTGCTTCGAACCGTCCACACACACACACACACAAACACAAACACGTACTCTCCAAGCCCTAACTGAATGAAAATGTATAGGAGTTGAAAACAAGACCAGTCACATTAGCAGTAGTAGCTAGCAGGGTCATGAGAACGAGACCAGTCAGATTAACAGTAGTAGCTAGCAGGGTCATGAGAACGAGACCAGTCAGATTAACAGTAGTAGCTAGCAGGGTCATGAGAACGAAACCAGTCAGATTAACAGCAGTAGCTAGCAGGGTCATGAGAACGAGACTAGTCAGATTAACAGTAGTAGCTAGCAGGGTCATGAGAACGAGACCAGTCAGATTAACAGTAGTAGCTAGCAGGGTCATGAGAACGAGACCAGTCAGATTAACAGTAGTAGCTAGCAGGGTCATGAGAACGAGACCAGTCAGATTAACAGTAGTAGCTAGCAGGGTCATGAGAACGAGACCAGTCAGATTAACAGTAGTAGCTAGCAGGGTCATGAGAACGAGACCAGTCAGATTAACAGTAGTAGCTAGACCAGGGTCATGAGAACGAGACCAGTCAGATTAACAGTAGTAGCTAGCAGGGTCATGAGAACAAGACCAGTCAGATTAACAGTAGTAGCTAGCAGGGTCATGAGAACGAGACCAGTCAGATTAACAGTAGTAGCTAGCAGGGTCATGAGACCAGTCAGATTAACAGTAGTACCAGTCAGATTAACAGTAGTAGCTAGCAGGGTCATGAGAACGAGACCAGTCAGATTAACAGTAGTAGCTAGCAGGGTCATGAGAACAGTCAGACCAGTCAGATTAACAGTAGTAGCTAGCAGGGTCATGAGAACAGAGACCAGTCAGATTAACAGTAGTAGCTAGCAGGGTCATGAGAACGAGACCAGTCAGATTAACAGTAGTAGCTAGCAGGGTCATGAGAACGAGACCAGTCAGATTAACAGTAGTAGCTAGCAGGGTCATGAGAACGAGACCAGTCAGATTAACAGTAGTAGCTAGCTAGCAGACCAGGTCAGTAGAGAATGAGAAAGACCAGTCAGATTAACAGTAGTAGCTAGCAGGGTCATGAGAACGAGACCAGTCAGATTAACAGTAGTAGCTAGCAGGGTCATGAGAACGAGACCAGTCAGATTAACAGTAGTAGCTAGCAGGGTCATGAGAACGAGACCAGTCAGATTAACAGTAGTAGCTAGCAGGGTCATGAGAACAAGACCAGTCAGATTAACAGTAGTAGCTAGCAGGGTCATGAGAACGAGACCAGTCAGATTAACAGTAGTAGCTAGCAGGGTCATGAGAACGAGACCAGTCAGATTAACAGTAGTAGCTAGCAGGGTCATGAGAACGAGACCAGTCAGATTAACAGTAGTAGCTAGCAGGGTCATGAGAACGAGACCAGTCAGATTAACAGTAGTAGCTAGCAGGGTCATGAGAACGAGACCAGTCAGATTAACAGTAGTAGCTAGCAGGGTCATGAGAACGAGACCAGTCAGATTAACAGTAGTAGCTAGCAGGGTCATGAGAACGAGACCAGTCAGATTAACAGTAGTAGCTAGCAGGGTCATGAGAACGAGACCAGTCAGATTAACAGTAGTAGCTAGCAGGGTCATGAGAACGAGACCAGTCAGATTAACAGTAGTAGCTAGCAGGGTCATGAGAACGAGACCAGTCAGATTAACAGTAGTAGCTAGCAGGGTCATGAGAACGAGACCAGTCAGATTAACAGTAGTAGCTAGCAGGGTCATGAGAACATGAGACCAGTCAGATTAACAGTAGTAGCTAGCAGGGTCATGAGAACGAGACCAGTCAGATTAACAGTAGTAGCTAGCAGGGTCATGAGAACGAGACCAGTCAGATTAACAGTAGTAGCTAGCAGGTAGCCTTGTGACTTGCCTGGTGTGTGTACCTTGTACTACTCATAATTGTTCTGTATCTATATTTGAGCTACACGGCCACATAAAGGAAAGGCCCGGCATAAAAGGGAACAAACAGCACAAATAGGTAGCTAATCTCTCAGACTTTCTACTCCAGAGCCTCAGGACATGAAAAGGTGACCAATTCAATACAATGTTCCAAGGCAAACACAACGTACACAGTGGATAAGAGGGGGTATTTAAGCATCCATTAGTGAATGTTTGAGTAAAAGGAGTCATTTAGAAAAGCGCCAGGGCCATGTGATATTTGCTCAAACAGTGCTTAAAGGCTGCCTGGTTAAACAGGCGGTGGGGGAAGGTCAATATTTTCACAGGCAGGCTGGGAGACACAGGACCGCTGGAAGTGAGAGACAACTGACAGCTGTTTCCTGCCCGGGCTGCCACTCGCTGTTCAAACTGGGCAGGAGAGGACGTTGGACTGGACAACGGTCAGACCAGACATGTCAGCATGGCCCTCTCAAATAAAGGGGTATATAAACCACCAGACACTATAGAAAGTCATAGAAAGTATATAAACCACCAGACACTATAGAAAGTCATGTATATAAACCACCAGACACTATAGAAAGTCATAGAAAGTATATAAACCACCAGACACTATAGAAAGTCATGTATATAAACCACCAGACACTATAGAAAGTCATGTATATAAACCACCAGACACTATAGAAAGTCATGTATATAAACCACCAGTATATAAACCACCAGACACTATAGAAAGTCATGTATATAAACCACCAGACACTATAGAAAGTCATGTATATAAACCACCAGACACTATAGAAAGTCATGTATATAAACCACCAGACACTATAGAAAGTCATGTATATAAACCATATAGAAAGTCATGTATATAAACCACCACTATAGAAAGTCATGTATATAAACCAACACTATAGAAAGTCATGTATATAAACCACCAGACACTATAGAAAGTCATGTATATAAACCACCAGACACTATAGAAAGTCATGTATATAAACCACCAGACACTATAGAAAGTCATGTATATAAACCACCAGACACCAGAAAGTCATGTATATAAACCACCAGACACTATAGAAAGTCATGTATATAAACCACCAGACACTATAGAAAGTCATGTATATAAAAACACTATAGAAAGTCATGTATATAAACACACTATAGAAAGTCATGTATATAAACCACCAGACACTATAGAAAGTCATGTATATAAACCACCAGACACTATAGAAAGTCATGTATATAAACCACCAGACACTATAGAAAGTCATGTATATAAACCACCAGACACTATAGAAAGTCATGTATATAAACCACCAGACACTATAGAAAGTCATGTATATAAACCACCAGACACTATAGAAAGTCATGTATATAAACCACCAGACACTATAGAAAGTCATGTATATAAACCACCAGACACTATAGAAAGTCATGTATATAAACCACCAGACACTATAGAAAGTCATGTATATAAAACCACCAGACACTATAGAAAGTCATGTATATAAACCACCAGACACTATAGAAAGTCTGTATATAAACCACCAGACACTATAGAAAGTCATGTATATAAACCACCAGACACTATAGAAAGTCATGTATATAAACCACCAGACACTACAGAAAGTCATGTATATAAACCACCAGACACTATAGAAAGTCATGTATATAAACCACCAGACACTATAGAAAGTCATGTATATAAACCACCTGACACTATAGAAAGTCAGAAAGTCATGTATATAAACCACCAGACACTATAGAAAGTCATGTATATCAGACACTTAGAAAGTCATGTATATAAACCACCAGACACTATAGAAAGTCATGTATATAAACCACCAGACACTATAGAAACTCATGTATATAAACCACCAGACACTATAGAAAGTCATGTATATAAACCACCAGACACTATAGAAAGTCATGTATATAAACCACCAGACACTATAGAAAGTCATGTATATAAACCACCAGCACTATAGAAAGTCATGTATATAAACCACCAGGCACTACAGAAAGTCACCTGCTTTCCCTGTCGTCTGTAGCTTGTGATGTGTGGAAACACTGCTGCTTTCCCTGTCGTCTGTAGCTTGTGATGTGTGGAAACACTGCTGCTTTCCCTGTCGTCTGTATCTTGTGATGTGTGGAAACACTGCCGCTTTCCCTGTCGTCTGTAGCTTGTGATGTGTGGAAACACTGCTGCTTTCCCTGTCGTCTGTAGCTTGTGATGTGTGGAAACACTGCTGCTTTCCTGTGTCTTAGCTCTGTCTGTGTGGAAACACTACTTTCCCTGTCCAGATTGTGGAAACACTCTGTCTGCGTCTGTAGCTTGTGATGTGTGGAAACACTGCTGCTTTCCCTGTCGTCTGTAGCTTGTGAGGTGTGGAAACACTGCTGCTTTTATGGATTTAGTTGTGTTGCTTTTTGTCCTGTTGCTCTGTCTGCATGCTACTTGTCCAGTTGTTCTGTCTGCGTGCTACTTGTCCTGTGTAGCTCTGTCTGCATGCTACTTGTCCAGTTGTTCTGTCTGCGTGCTACTTGTCCTGTGTAGCTCTGTCTGCATGCTACTTGTCCTGTGTTGCTCTGTCTGCGTGCTACTTGTCCTGTGTTGCTCTGTCTGCGTGCTACTTGTCCTGTGTTGCTCTGTCTGCGTGCTACTTGTCCTGTGTTGCTCTGTCTGCGTGCTACTTGTCCTGTGTTGCTCTGTCTGCGTGCTACTTGTCCTGTTGCTCTGTCTGTGTCTACTTGTCCTTGTTTCTCTGTTGCTCTGTCCTGTGTGCTCACTGTCCTGTGTTGTCTCTGTGTGTTGCTTGTCCTGTTGCTTGTCCTTGTTTCTTGTCAACAGTGTCCCTCTGTCTGCGTGTTGCTTGTCCTGTTGCTGTCTGCGTGTTGTTGTCCGTTGCTCTGTCTGTTGTTGCTTGTCCTGTTGCTCTGTCTGACTGTGTGTTGCTTGTCCTGTTGCTCTGACTGTGTGTTGCTTGTCCTAGGTTGCTCTGCGTGTTGCTTGTCCTGTTGCTCTGACTGTGTGTTGCTTGTCCTAGGTTGCTCTGCATGTGCTCACTGCTCATTGTCTGTATTGTGATTGTAATCGTTTTTAATTTAATTACAACAGTTAACCCTCATTGACTATTGTTTAAAGTCACATCCTCGTTCGATACCTAAATGGTAAAGAACAGTGGGTTAACTGCCTTGTTCAGGGGCAGAATGACAGATTTTTACCTAGTCAGCTCAGGGACTTGATCCAGCAACCTTTCGGTTACTGGCTCAACACTCTAACCATTAGGCTGCCTGCCGCCCTTCGACTGATTCATAAAATGCCAGAAATGTGATTTTGAAAATAGATTTTATTGTTACTCTGGCTTCTCAAATTAAACGCAGACATTCTGTTTATTACAAAATCTTGGTTTAAAGAAGTCCATGCTGAATTCTGATGTCTCTGGCTGGTTATAATATATAGGTCTCTGGCTGGTTATAATATATAGGTCTCAAGGGTTATAATATATAGGTCTCTGGCTGGTTATAATATATAGGTCTCTGGCTGGTTATAATATATAGATCTAACAGAGTTGGCAGAGGTGGGGGGTGTCTCCATATTCTTAAAGAACAACTTAAAATGTTTATGTGCCCCTTTCCACCTTGCTTGTCCCTAAGCAATTTGAATGTCTAATCCCAAATGTGGGCCCTGGTAATAATGCCCAACTGAAACTAGTGGGAATTTACCCCCCTCCCTCAGCTCTACCTTGTGCTCTAAGCAAAGTGTCTGAATTACTGTCTGATCATTCTAAATGTGAATAATTTATATTGGGTGATTTTAATCTAGATTGGTTGATGCCAGAATCAGATGGTGTGAAAGACATTTGTACTGAACTAAATTCTAACACAGCTGATAACTAAACCAACTCCAACTTTAAAAACCCTGAAAAATCTCATTTGTTTTTTGATATTCTAACAAATGCCCCTTATAAAAGTGCACTGCCAATTGAATCTTAGCTAATGAGCTCAGTGACCATTGTCCCACTGCCTGTATAAAGATGCTAAAATACCTAGATCCAGCCCACATTTTAGGAATTTTAATGATCAACATTTCATGTCTGATCGGAGGTTGTGTGACTGGGTGATTGTGTCATGTATCCGACTCAGATCAGGCCCTAAATAGTTTTACTTTTCTGTTTAACACTGTCGCAGATAAGCATTCTTCATATAAAAAAAACAAAGAGTAAAAGATAGGTCACTTGGTTCATTCATGAATTCAAGTGACCTTTCTTAAAAATGCCAGGAAAGATTTTTAGCTTGGGCTAAGGCTAGATTGACTGATACTACATCTGACTGGCAGTCCATTAGACATTTGAGAAATGGATGCCTCTCTGGTAAGAAAAGCAATGTCAAACTTCTTGAGCTGTGTAGCTGAGAACGATGGGAATGCAGCAAACTTCTGCAAAGTTCCTCTATGTGCTACCGAGTTCATATGCTAGCTCGGTAGCTAGCTCAAGCTGGCTAATGTTACTCACACCGCATGCTCTTCACAGACTTCGTGGCTATTTAGTTGGATCCCACCAGCACGGCACTCTGGTGCCTTCTTGCCGCGGGCTCAAAACAAGAGAAATAAAATCATACCCGCTTGCTCTAATTATGTAATACCTCGTCTGTTCTCCATTTTGTTTTGTCAACTTTTTGGCACGTTCTCTGAAGTTGGCCACATGAGTTTTGTAACTTTTCCACCCTGGTTTAGTGCTAGCTGACCTATTTTGGATTGTTCTCGCTATATACTCAGCAAAAAAAAAAAGTCCTCTCACTGTCAACTGCGTTTATTTTCAGCAAACATAACATGTGTAAATATTTGTATGAACATGGAGATTCAACAACTGAGACAAACTGAACAAGCTCAACAGACATGTGACTAACAAATGGAATAATGTGTCCCTGAGGGGGGGTCAAAATCAAAAGTAACAGTCAATGCAGCTGGTGGCCACACCAGATACAAGTACTGTAGTGCATCGCCTCCTCATGGACTGCACCAGATTTGCCAGTTCTTGCTGTGAGATGTTACCCCACTCTTCCACCAAGGCACCTGCAAGTTCTCAGACATTTCTGGGGGGAATGGACCTAGCCCTCAACCTCTGATCCAACAGGTCCCAGACGTGCTCAATGGGATTGAGATCCAGGCTCTTCGCTGGCCATGGCAGAACACTGACATGCCTGTCTTGCAGGAAATCACGCACAGAACGAGCAGTACGGCTGGTGGCATTGTCATGCTGGAGGGTCATGTCAGGATGAGCCTGCAGGAAGGGTACCACATGAGGGAAGAGGATGTCGTCCCTGTAATGCACAGCTTTGAGATTGCCTGCAATGACAACAAGCTCAGTCTGATGATGCTGTGACACACCGCTCCAGACCATGACCGACCCTCCACCTACAAAATCGATCCCGCTCCAGAATACAGGCATCAGTGTAACGCTCATTCCTTCAACGAAAAACACAAATCCGACCATCACCCCTGGTGAGACAAAGCCGCGACTTGTCAGTGAAGAGCACTTTTTGCCAGTCCTGTCTGGTCCAGCGATGGTGGGTTTGTACCCATAGGCGACGTTGTTGCCGGTGATGTCTGGTGAGGACCTTCCTTACAACAGGCCTACAAGCCCTCAGTCCAGCCTCTCTCAACCTATTGCGGACAGTCTGAGCACTGGAGGGATTGTGCGTTCCTGTGTAACTTGGGCAGTTTTTGTTGCCATCCTGTACCTGTCCCGCAGGTGTGATGTTCGGATGTACCGATCCTGTGCAGGTGCACATGGTCTTCCAATGCGAGGATTATGAGCTGTCCATCCTGTAGCGTGGTCTTAGGCTTCTCACAGTACGGACATTGCAATTTATTACCCTGGCCACGTCTGCAGTCCTCATGCCTCCTTGCAGCATGCCGAAGGCACGTTCACGCAGATGAGCAGGGACCCTGGGCATCTTTCTGTTTTTCAGAGTCAGTAGAAAGGCCTCTTTACTGTCCTTCATAACATAAAGCTTTCACAACTGTGACCTTAATTGCCTACCATCTCCTTAAGACACTAACGGCTTACAGACTATAACACAGGTGCATGTTCGTTGTTTATGGTTCATTGAACAAGCATGGAAAACAGTGTTTAAACCCTTTTCAATGAAGATCTGTGAAGTTATTTGGATTTTTCTGAATGATCTTTGAAAGACAAGGTCCTGAAAAAGGGGAAGTTTCTTATTTTTGTTGCTGAGTTTAGTTATTGGATTTCCCCGACTCTCCCTCAGCCCGGTGAAGCACCAGCCTTCCCCTCGCTTTGGTAGCTAACTCAGCCTGCACTCTTAAGATGTTACACCATCGGCTGGGCCCCAGCCATCAATCTGTAAGTCTCTGTTCTCTCTTTGCTGCTGATCTGCGGTTATGTTTTAGTTGTGCTCTAGCTGGTCTCCAGTAGTTGGGCTCTAGATTTCCGGACACTAACAGCTAGTTGGCTAAATAGCTAGCTTTAGCTGGCAGACTAGCGGGCTAAGATAACTGCAGATAGCTAACATTCTTTGCGTTATGCATTTCCAAAACTTGTTTACTTTAATGCAGCTAAGATAGGTGATGAAAGCAACTGGCTAAATCATGTAACTTTGCATTGGGACTTTTGATGTGTGTACTAATACAAACCCATTCATTACGTTTATGCTGCCTACCCTTGCAGGCAAGACTAAATATACAGTGGGGCAAAAACGTATTTAGTCAGCCAGCAATTGTGCACGTTCTCCCACTTAAAAAGATGAGGCCTGTAATTTATATCATAGCTACACTTCAACTGACAGACAAAATGAGTTTTTTTTTTTTTTATAGAGAAATCACATTGTAGGATTTTTAATTAATTAATTTGCAAATTATGGTGGAAAATAAGTATTTGGTCACCTACAAACAAGATTTCTGGCTCTCACAGACCTGTAACTTCTTATTTAAGAGGCTCCTCTGTCCTCCACTCGTTACCTGTATTAATGGCACCTGTTTGAACTTGTTATCAGTTTAAAAGACACCTGTCCACAACCTCAAACAGTCACCCTCCAAACTCCACTATGGCCAAGACCAAAGAGCTGTCAAAGGACACCATAAACAAAATTGTAGACCTGCACCAGGCTGGGAAGACCTATCTGCAATAGGTAAGCAGCTTGGTTAGAAGAAATCAACTGTGGGAGCAATTATTAGGAAATGGAAGACATACAAGACCACTGGAAACATCATGCTTTGGGGCTGTTTTTCTGCAAAGGGACCAGGACGACTGATCCGTGTAAAGGAAAGAATGAATGGGGCCATGCATCGGGAGATTTTGAGTGAAAACCTCCTTCCATCAGCAAGGGCATTGAAGATGAAACGTGGCTGGGTCTTTCAGCATGACAATGATCCCAAACACACCGCCCAGGCAACGAAAGAGTGGCTTCGTAAGAAGCATTTCAAGGTCCTGGAGTGGCCTAGCCAATCTCCAGATCTCAACCCCATAGAAAATCTTTGGAGGGAGTTGAAAGTCCGTGTTGCCCAGCAACAGCCCCAAAACATCACTGCTCTAGAGGAGATCTGCATGGAGGAATGGGCCAAAATACCAGCAAGTGTGTGAAAACCTTGTGAAGACTTACAGAAAACGTTTGACCTCTGTCATTGACAGCAAAGGGTATAACAAAGTATTGAGATAAGTATTTGGTCAATAACAAAAGTTTATTTTCCACCATAAATTTGCAAATAAATTCATTAAAAATCCTAGTGATTTTCTTTCTCATTTTGTCTGTCATAGTTGAAGTGTACCTATGATGAAAATTACAGGCCTCTCTCATCTTTTTAAGTGGGAGAACTTGCACAATTGTTGCTGACTAAATACTTTTTTGCCCCACTGTATGTTGTTCTCTAATGATCACAAAAATGTTTCAGATGGACCACATTGGATGGTTCTTGCCGATCGGGTTCTCGCCTTTAAATATCTAGGCATTTGGATTGACAAAACTTGATAAAAAAAAAATATGGATGAGCTAGTTAAAAAGCTAAGATTTGGGCTTTTTAAAAATACATCTTGCCTCTCCCTAGATAGCAGGAAGCACATTGTACAGTGAACTTTCCTGTCGAACCAGGTTAAATGGCTTTTTAGCTTAAAAGAGCCTCATTGCTGGAACCAACTACAACACACATTACAATTGAATGCTCTGGTAATAAAAACACATTGATTGGGGACCTTCTTACTTAGGAAAGTAATTGTTTATTTTATATAGTGTTTGATTTGTCTTATGAAATTGTATATGCAGGATTCCCTTGTGAAAGAGACCCTGGTCTCAATGGTGACTCCCTACTTAAAAATAAAGGTAAAATAAAATACAAACTCTGAATAAGGTAAGTGGCTGGGGAGAGTGAACTTGATAGACTCAGTCCCCCCGTCACTCCAGCAAGAAATCATACTCCGGAGTCGATTTGCTAAGTGCACATTGCCTATTAACTTACATTTCCTCGCGCTTCGTTTACGATGAAGTGATAACGCAGCGGTTTTGGCGAAAGACGACGGGCCTCATCCAAGCAGAAGAGCAATTCAGCAGTGCAGTGTGCAAGGATCTCGCCTCCGACCAAGCGTTCACTATGAAACGAGCCCAGTGAAGCAGAGGAGCAGAGGAGCAGAGGATATCTGGAGCTGTCCAAAGTCAACGGCCGTGGCTGACGGCATGGACTCACAGTCCAACTTGTCAAATGTGTCAAGACTGTCATCCATATTCTCTGCAGCACAATGAGTCACTCACAGACAATGAGATCTGAAAGGCTCCTAAATATAACAAGACAGAGGAAACGGAGCACTAGTATGCAGTTAAAATATAACAAGAGAGGAAATGGAGCACTAGTATGCTCAGTTAGGGCATGTGGTAATTATTACATATTCACGTGACCGTTTGTTGGCATGGAAACACATGTATACGCGTCATGTCCAATGTGTCTGGTAAGGATGCAGTCTGTGAGGAACTACTGGATCAAACCTTTGCGTCAACACCAACCAATCTACACTGTCCAGAACCACAGCTGTCCAGCCTGACCATGGTTACCATGGCTACCAGCAGACAACTCTCCAAGTCAGAATAACCTGTGGTCCCATAAGGCCAGTCACAAAATCAGTGCCAGTATAAAAAGGCCCGTTATAAAATGTACAGTATCTGCTGCCACCTGCTGTTAGTAATGATTATTACAGGAATTCCCTGTAAAGCGCTCCTCAGTGTGCGGCAAACAGTAATGCGTTTGAGTCATTACATTATACGGCTAAAGTAAGTCATGCAACATTAGATGCATGTATAAAATGTATCTTAAAATATGAATGAACATTCAAATGTTTCCTAATTGTGTGATTGAATTTGACCTTGTAGCTCCAATTATACACACAGCCAACATTATACACACACATATCAGCTAGCCTACATGGAACGTCTGATGGGCCAGGTTTACAAATACTTCTGAGGCTTGGTGAAATGACTCAGCATACAGAGAAGTGAAATCAGGCAACAACAACAACACTGTCTGCCTTTCCTCTCTCCAACACTCATACTGCACGCTGGATGGCAATTGTACACAAAACCAATCATTGCATATGTTCTTCCCACAAGAAAGAGGTTTCAACCCATTGACAGTCCAAAAGCAGCCAGATATAGTAAATATGCCCAGGACCATTGGCAACATGCTGATGGAATGTAACCTGACCAGGAGACTAGCAGAGCGTCTGCAGTACACAAGACTTTAGCAGGGGCCCCACAAACTATACAGACTTGCTAGTGAGCGCTTCTGTTTGGCATTTCTCATCAACAGACCGAAGAATGTCAAGCAAACAGTGCCAGCCACATAAAAATGGCCGTTTGTTAGCACAGCATTCTGCATGCTTAGCAAAGTCTTCAAGCGACCCATTCCATTTAAAAAAGGCTGGTGCCTGTGGCTGCCTGGCTGGGGCAAATATAAGTGGATGTGAACTACAAGGACAGCAGTTATTCAGACAGGAGTCTGGCAGTGGCGCTGTTAAGATGGGGGAAGGTTGGGTTAGGATATTAGGTAGAGTGTAACACTGTTTCCCCTAACATAACTGCTGACTTAAAAAAAATTTTTTTAAACGTAATAAAATACATTTGATAGATTGGTACTCATGTCGTCACACCAAATCTTTTTGGATGCCAACTGGTTTCAATTGATTATGTTTGGGGCCTGCAGCGCTACATCTACCTCCAAAGCAAGACCTGCCATTCACATGGTTATACAGTAATATAAACAAGTTGGTTAAAGATAATTCTCATTTCTTGATTTATTTTTCCCCAGTTTTTAAATAGTACATTCCTTCAAAAATACATGTATTTGCAGTCAGACAGAGACTGACCGGCAGGCTTTAGCAAAGTATATAATTGGGGTCATTGCACTAGCAGCCTTCTAACATTGATTTTCTGCAGATTATGTGTGTGAATATTATACAACAAGTACCTTGAAACTGAGAAAAAAAAAAAAAAGTTACATTTTGTCATCTAAATAGTCTTTGGGTGTGAAAAAACAGTGAAGGAAAGTTTCATAGGTGAAGGTGGTAAGCTATACAATGACACTATTCAATGTGACAAGAGAACAAGTTCTCTAAATCATCTAATACAAATCTAATTGAAAATGTCCCTTTTAAGCTACAGTCATGATTAAATACAACTCAGGTCTTGATCATCACTTATCTAGAAAAAGTTCTGTAAAAAGCTTGACTTTAAAAAACAAGATGCATAGTTTAAAGTGATGGTAAGTTCACTAGTCCAACGCACAAGACAATTCCAGCATAGAAAAAGATGATCTGTCCAGTTCCTACTTCCTGCGTCTGAAAGGGATGGAGAAAAGAAGTGTAATTTGTCATCAGCAGTTGATTAGTCAATACTATGAAAACATGCAATGTTGTCAGTCAAAATCCCTACTGGAATGTGATATAAATTCTCACTTCTGATAGCCATTCTGGAGACCAAGAGCTGAGCTTGTGCTTGCCACTGGTGCCTGTTGGGAGAAAACGTGTTATACCTTTATGAGCAGGTATCATGACAAAATCTAATAGCTGTTTTACTCCAGCCGAAGTGAATGAGTGATGGACAGTAGTGGGGACAGCTTACCCTGTTCTCTCTGTCGTTCCAGTCCATCTTGTTCCCATCATGTTGTCCTGGCCCGTCTCCCGATGACCTCCTCTTACGACTTCATGGAACAGAAAATATTCACATCAGGACTCTGAATGACCTACACTAAAAACATAGCCAACTATTATTTCAAGAAGAGGAGACAGTGAGGTAATATGTCCTCATCTCAACAGAAGATGATTTCTGATAGGGTTGCAAAAGTTTTCCAGAAATACCACTTGGAATATTCCTGGAAATAAGCACAAAATACAGAATCATGCAAACAGGATTTCTGGAAACCTAGAAATGTTGGGAAAGTTAACAGAATTTTGCAACGCTACACACAATCTGTCAAAGTGTCAGCATAATAACTGATGGGTTGGCCAATGGGCATACCTTGAAACAGTTGGGCATTCCTGTCTAAGCGTTTCGATGTCTGTGAACTGCACGGCTTGTCCTCCTCCTCTCGTTCGGAACACGTCTCCCTGAAGAGGTAGACAACTATCAGATTAAGAGATGTACCACGCAGAAACACTCAAAGTGAGGGATACAAATGCATTCCCCTCCACAGGTAAATCAGGGACAGTGCATTCGGTAAGTATTCAGACCACCACTTTTCCCACATTTTGTTATAGCCTTATTCTAAAATGTATTAAGAAAAAAAAACTAAATCTATACACAATACCCCATAATGACAAAGAACAGTTTATTACATTTTAAATAAAGTATTCAGACCCTTTGCTACAAGACTCAAAATTGAGCTCAGGTGCATCTTGTTTCCATTGATCATCCTTGAGATGTTTCTACAACTTGGGAGTCCACCTGTGGTAAATTCAATTGATTGGACATGATTTGGAAAGGCGCACACACACACCTGTGAAGTTTGGAACCACTAAGACTCCAAACTGAGCAATCGGGGGGAGAAGAGCCTTTGTCAAGGAGGTGACCAAGAACCTGATGGTCACTCTGAAAGAGCTCCAGAGTTCCTCTGAGGAGATGGGAGAACCTTCCAGAAGGACAACCATCTCTGCAGCACTCCACCAATCAGACCTTTATGGTAGAGTGGCCAGACGGAAGCCACTCCTCAGTAGAAGGCACAAGACAGCCTGCTTGGAGTTTGCCAAAAGACACCTAAAGGACTCTGACCATGAGAAACAAGATTCTCTGCTCTTATGAAACCAAGATTGAACTCTTTGGCCTGAATGCCAAGAGTCAGATATGGAGGAAACCTGGCACCCTCCCTACGGTGAAGCATGGTGTTGGCAGCATCATGTTGTGGGGATGTTTGTAGCATCATACCCAAGAAGACGAGGGTGTAATCGCTTCCAAAAGGTACAAAGTACTGAGTAAAGGGTCTGAATACTTATGTAAATGTGTCCGTAAAAAAAAAAAAAAAAAAAAAAAACATCTGCAGAAACCTGTTTTTGCCTTGTCATTATGGGGTATTGTGTCTAAATTGATGAGGGGAAAAAACTATTTAATCTATTTTTGAATAAGGTTGTAACGTAACAAAATGTGGAAAAAGTCAAGGGGTCTGAACACTTTCCAAATGCACTGTACATGGTTGTAGCAGTATAAATCTCTATTTCTGTTTGAAACATTATTACTACAACTCATTGCTCAGGTAGCAAGATCATTCAATAGTAGTCGGAAAGATCCAAACCCAGAAGGTGAAAAAGTCTAAAAATGAGACAGAAACAAAGAGACACCAATTGAGGAAATTGATTTTTTTCTTATTTTTTTTTACCTTGATCAGTTTGGTCTGAATCTCCCCATCGGAGGCAAGCTCCTGATGCGTGAGAACATACTTGTGGGATTTAGACAGAGCTTTCTCGCTGGCCGCTGACACTTTGATTGCATTGGGTATGATTGGCTGCATGACGGTGTCTAAATCCAAATTAGAGAGTGGTTTGTGATCTACCCATCGCTGCCCACCCGCTGAGTGTGAGCGTCTGTGGTGCGGGCGAATCGGTGTCCCCGTGGTCTGGTGGGTCCCATTTAAAACAGGGAGGAAAAGACAAAATCAGGGAATTATTGACAGTTGTGGTGTTAAGAGCCATCGGGTTAGTAGTAGCAGCGTCTATGGAGGACCGGCGGCAGGCGTTAGTGTGGGTAGAGTGGGCTGGCAGAACACAGGCGTTAGTGTGGGTAGAGTGGGCTGGTAGAACACAGGCGTTAGTGTGGGTAGAGTGGGCTGGCAGAACACAGGCGTTAGTGTGGGTAGAGTGGGCTGGCAGAACACAGGCGTTAGTGTGGGTAGAGTGGGCTGGCAGAACACAGGCGTTAGTGTGGGTAGAGTGGGCTGGCAGAACACAGGCGTTAGTGTGGGTAGAGTGGGCTGGCAGAACACAGGCGTTAGTGTGGGTAGAGTGGGCTGGCAGAACACAGGCGTTAGTGTGGGTAGAGTGGGCTGGCAGAACACAGGCGTTAGTGTGGGTAGAGTGGGCTGGCAGAACACAGGCGTTAGTGTGGGTAGAGTGGGCTGGCAGAACACAGGCGTTAGTGTGGGTAGAGTGGGCTGGCAGAACATAAAGCCCATGGTTTATACACAGTATAGTTTGAGGTGGTATGGTGGTATGTCCAGGTATAATTGGACAATCCTCTATGCTGTGGAGAGGTTCAAATAAAACAGATAATTTTCTAAAAACCCTTCCTGTAAGCTTGGCTAATAGAAGACCAATGACAAGTATACTGTAAGTCAATATACAGTGGCAAGTAGGTGAACCCTTTGGAATTACCTGGATTTCTGCATTAATTGGTTTTCAAATTTGATCTGATCTTCATCTAAGTCACAACAATAGACACTGTGCTTAAACTAATAACTATTGTTTTTTTGTCTATATTGAATACATCATTTAAACTTTCAGTGTAGGTTGGAAAAAGTATGTGAACCCCAAGGCTAATGACTTCTCCAAAAGCTAAATTGGAGTCAGCTAACCTGGAGTCCAACCAATGAGATGTTGGTTAGAGCTGCCTTGCCCTATAAACAAAGTTTTACAAAAAATAGTTTGCTATTCAGAAGCATTGGCTGATGTGAACCATGCCTCGAACAAAAGAGATCTCAGAAGCCATAAGATTAAGAATTGTTGACCCACATAAAGCTGGAAAGGGTGACAAAAGTATCTCTAAAAGCCTTGATGTTCATCAGTCCAGGGTAAGACAAACTGTCTATAATGGAGAAAGTTCAGCACTGTTGCTACTCTCCCTAGGAGTGGCTGTCCTGCAAAGATGACTACAAGAGCACAGTGCAGAATGCTCAATGAGGTTAAGAAGAATCCTAGAGTGTCAGCTAAAGACTTACAGAAATCTCTGGAACATGCTAACATCTGACGAGTCCAAGAGAGTACCAGGATGTTCCACAGCGCTACTGGCAAAATATTCTGTGGACAGATGAAACTAAAGTTGTTTGGAAGGAACACACAACACTATGTGTGGAGAAAGAAATATGCACAGCAACATGAAAACCTCATCCCAACTGTAAAGTATGGTGGAGGGAGCCTCATGGTTTGGGGCTGCTTTGCTGCCTCAGGGCCTGGGACAGCTTGCTATCAGACAGAACAATTAACTCAAGTTATCAAGACTTGTTGCAGAAGAATGTAAGGCTGTCTGCCTGCCAATTGAAGCTCAACAAAAGTTGGGTGATGCAACAGGACAATGACCCAAAACACAGAAGTAAATCAACAACAGAATGACTTCAACAGAAGAAAATACACCTTCTGGAGTGGCCCAGTCAGTCCTGACCTCAACCTGATTGAGACGCTGTGGCATGACCTCGAGAGCAGTTCACACCAGACATCCCAAGAATATTTCTGAACTGAAACAGTTTTGCAAAGAGGAATAGTCCAAAATTACTCCTGCCCGTTGTGCAAGTCAGGTTCGCAAATACAGAAAACATTTGGTTAAGGTTATTTCTGCCAAAGGAGGGTCAACCAGTTATTAAATCCAAGGGTTCACATACTTTTTCCACCCTGCACTGTGAATGTTTACAGTGTGTTCAAATGAAAAGTATAATTGTTTGTGTTAGTTTAAGCAGACTGTTGTATATATATGATCAATTTATGCAGAAATCCAGGTATTTCACATACTTTCTCTTGCCACTGTATATACACATTAGCTGCCAACATTATGATTGAAACCAGGTTAGATATGAGTTTTACAGCAGCAATCTATAGCATTATGAATGGATTGTTTCATAAGAGTATTATTAGTACTTGGTAGTTGATTAGGATCCCCGTTAGCTTAAGCAGCTACTCTTCCTGGGGTACACAAATAGTCTGAGGAGATGTGTGAATATTGTATATGTGAAAGTGTTGAAAAATGTTACCTACTGTAGATAATGCAGCCTGCACTAGGGGACATGGTAACATAACATGGGAGGATAATGGTGATGATAAATGTGATGAGGACACCCTGGTTATCAGTCCTGTGGTGGCCATTACAGACAACCAAACACACACATCAAGCAGCTATTGATGCAATTCTGCAGGGTGATTGTTTAAGGATCTACAAGCATAGCAGAACTAGCTACAGTAAATCTACACACAGATTAAAGCCTATAGGACTACAAGCATAGCAGAACAGGCTACAGTACATCTACACACACACAAACACACAGATTAAAGCCTACAGGACTACAAGCATAGCAGAACTAGCTACATCTACACACACACAAACACACAGATCTACAACACACACACACACACAAACACACAGATTAAAGCCTACAGGACTACAAGCATAGCAGAACTAGCTACAGTACATCTACACACACACAAACACACAGATTAAAGCCTACAGGACTACAAGCATAGCAGAAATAGCTACAGTACATCTACACACACACAAACACACAGATTAAAGCCTACAGGACTACAAGCATAGCAGAACTAGCTACAGTACATCTACACACACACAAACACACAGATTAAAGCCTACAGGACTACATGCATAGCAGATCTAACTACTGTGATGATACCAGCGTCGCAATTTTTTGTTTCCATGGCAAAAATTAAACCAGGAAACAGACCCAACTCTTCGGCCTTTAAAAACCTGCTACAAGGTAAGATTGTGTTTTGTTTTCTTGCCATGACACTAAGGAGTATCCATACTGGTATCAGCCTGGTCCTAATAGCTAGCACATGTACAGTAGGTAAGTATACAAACCAAGCAGCTACAGTTCTACCCGGGTCTAGGGTGTAGTTCTATCCAGGTTTACAAAGCACGGCAGATCCAGCTACTTAAAGTTTACCTCCTGATTTCCAAGACACCGATTAAGCCAAAAGCAGGACTATTGCTTCATCTTTGTCTGGGAAACCAGTCCCTTAGAGTGAAATTCTAACACACACTAACCCTTGAGCTTGACTCTAGGTCTAGCCCATGTGTGTGGCTGGGGCCCGGAGCCTCTGTCTCAGGGGCCCATCGCTGGCCTCTCCTGCGGCCCACACTGCTGCTTCCGTATGGGGTCGCTGTTCTGTACGCGCCGGGTGTCCCGGGGGTCCCTACCATTGGGGAACCTCTGCTCCCACTCAGAGATGACGGAGGCTACTGAGAGACTACCAGCAGAGGAGGAGGGTGGGAGGGGGTGGCACTGAGCTGTGCTGACCTGGGGGTGGTAGCAGGAGGGAGTCTGGGAGTATTATATGAAGGCTGTAGCATCTCCAACAGTGTAGATAACATTGTAACAAATAGAACCAACACGATGCACTATTCTACATGACAGACAAATCATATCTGTTCTACAGCAAACAAGTTTCTATCTGAACACTGTAATGTCACAAATATCAGCAGTGTGAAACAGAGGACAACACATGCAGGTGGCCAGTAACAGTGAGACAGCAGAGTAATAGTACATGTGGTCTGATGACACAGCACCTGCTTAGTAGACAGACTCATACATCTTCAACCCACCATGCAACACAACAGTCCATCAACATTAGAATAGTTCCACAGTCAATATCCACTACAATAACGTCAAATCAATCATTTATAGATGGAGCGATGGAGAGAGAATGACAGAGCGAGGGGGAGACGGAGAGATGCGAGAGGGAGAAAGAGAGGCAGTGACCGGGTGTAACAACTCACGGGCAATGGCGAGCGAGATCTCTTCTCGGGGACGCGAGGCTGGTCCTTCTCCCGGGAGTTCCTCTGGGGCTTGTCTGGGGGTGGTGGGGGACGCTGCTGCTCTGAGGTGGTGCTGTTGTTGCTCTCTGATACGATGGCCTTCAGCTGCTTCAGCTTCTCATCCTTCACCCACAGCTTGTTCTGCATCTCCAGCTGCTTGGCGTTCACACGACGCTCCTGAGGTCGCAAGAGGAAATGTTAACTACACAACTTCAACTAAATGTAAGTAGAACGACAACCACCACACCTACCGTCAACTATGTTTATGACCCACAGTCTGGGGTTAGTTAGCAGCTGAGTGACCCCCCCACAGTCTGGGGTTAGTTAGCAGCTGAGTGACCCCCCCACAGTCTGGGGTTAGTTAGCAGCTGAGTGACCCCCACAGTCTGGGGTTAGTTAGCAGCTGAGTGACCCCCCACAGTCTGGGGTTAGTTAGCAGCTGAGTGACCCCCCACAGTCTGGGGTTAGTTAGCAGCTGAGTGACCCCCACAGTCTGGGGTTAGTTAGCAGCTAAGGGACCCACCACAGTCTGGGGTTAGTTAGCAGCTAAGGGACCCACCACAGTCTGGGGTTAGTTAGCAGCTAAGGGACCCACCACAGTCTGGGGTTAGTTAGCAGCTGAGGGACCCCCCTCACAGTCTGGGGATAGTTAGTCTGGGGTTAGTTAGCAGCTGAGTGACCCCCTTACAGTCTGGGCTTAGTTAGCAGCTGAGTGACCCCCCACAGTCTGGGGTTAGTTAGCAGCTGAGTGACCCCCCCACAGTCTGGGGGTTAGCAGCTGAGTGACCCCCACAGTCTGGGGTTAGTTAGCAGCTGAGTGACCCCCACCCCCACAGTCTACAGGGGTTAGTTAGCAGCTGAGTAACCCCCTTACAGTCTGTGGTTAGTTAGCAGCTGAGTGACCCCCTCACAGTCTGTGGTTTATTTTATCTTTATTTTACTAGGCAAGTCAGTTAAGAACAAATTCTTATTTTCAATGACGGCGCGTACAGTGGGTTAACTGCCTGTTCAGGGGCAGAACGACAGATTTTGTACCTTGTCAGCTCAGGGATTTGAACTTACAACCTTTTGGTTACTAGTCCAATGCTCTAACCACTAGGCTACCCAAATGCATGGGTTTAGTTAGAAGCTGAGTGACCCCCTTACAGTCTGGGCTTAGTTAGCAGCTGAGTGACCCCCTCACAGTCTGTGGTTAGTTGGCAGCTTAGTGACCAGATCTATTGAAAGAGTGGAGGGAGGGCTGAGTGAGTAGAGGGAGGGCTTAGGGGAGGAGGGTAACACTCCACTTACACACTCCTTCTCCCACTGGTGTTTGGTGTCAGACACCATGCCCTGCATGCGTGCCTCCATGCGCTTCCTCTCCGACAGCTCCCGCTGCAGCCTCTGCTCCCGGCTCTCCAGCTCCTGCTGCAGCGACCGCTTGTCCCCCTCATAGATATTGGTGGTCTTCTGAAGAATGTCAATCTGAGAGGAGTGGACATAAGGCATTAAAAAGGTATGTAAAAAGTTCAGGATCATTTTGAAATGAGTTCAATTAGGATGTACGAATGCATGGGTTTCAGTGATATAAAAATGTAGCTGAGGAGAGAACGAGGCGGGAGGGGGAACGAGGCGGGGGGGAGGAGAGGCGAGGTCCGGGGGGGAGAGAGAACGAGGCGGGGGGGAAGAGAGAACGAGGCGGGGGGAAGAGAGAACGAGGCGGGGGAAGAGAGAGAGGCGAGGCGGGGGGAAGAGAGAACGAGGGGGGGGAAGAAGTCAAGGTTGGGGGAAGAGAGAACGAGGTTGGGGGGAAGAGAGAACGAGGCGGGGGGAAGAGAGAACGAGGTTGGGGGAAGAGAGAACGAGGTTGGGGGAAGAGAGAACGAGGTTGGGGGAAGAGAGAAAGGTTGGGGGAAGAGAGAACGAGGTTGGGGGAAGAGAGAACGAGGTTGGGGGGGAAGAGAGCGAGGTTGGGGGAAGAGAGAACGAGGTTGGGGGAAGAAGAGCGAGGTTGGGGGAAGAGAGAACGAGGGGGGGGAGAGAACGAGGCGGGGGGGAGAGAGAACGAGGCGGGGGAAGAGAGAACGAGGCGGGGGGGGAAGAGAGAACGAGGTTGGGGAGAGAGAGAGGCGGGGGGAGGAGAGAACGAGGCGGGGGGAGGAGAGAACGAGGCGGGGGAAGAGAGAACGAGGTTGGGGGAAGAGAGAACGAGGCGGGGGAAGAGAGAACGAGGCGGGGGAAGAGAGAACGAGGCGGGGGGGGAGAGAACGAGGCGGGGGAAGAGAGAACGAGGTTGGGGGAAGAGAGAACGAGGCGGGGGAAGAGAGAGAGGGAGGACTGCGACTTCACCTTGTATTCCAGCATTTTGGATTTCTTCTCCAGCCGATCCATCTCATTCTTCTGGTTGAACATGATCTTGTCCTTCTCCCTAGTTTACCCCGCTGTTCATGGATAAAGTTCTCCTTGGCCATCAGATGGCCATCAAACTCCTGGAGCATGGATTTCAGTGTGTTGGCTGTTGGTAAAGGGGGGAAAGGAATGGAAATGAATCCATTGGTACAAATGTAACTTTACTCTTGTCCACTAAAGGTAGACAATATGTTTACACTAACTAAACATTTACGTATAGCAAAACATGCCCCAAGAAAAGCCAGATAAACATCAAAAGACAATGATGAATTTAAATAGAGGACGTCTATGACATTTCAAACAATAGGAGACTAAAGGTGCAGCTCTAAAGCCCATAGTATTTTATGAGGGTCCCTTAAGACGTTGCTGAAGCAGCAGCTACTCTTCCTGGAGTCAACACAGAACATGACATAATACAGAACATTAAACAGACAACTACAGTACATACATTTACAATAAATAGAGGTCCTGTACTGACAAAGTACCCTTAATTAGGTCTATAGTGGCCTGGTCCGTACCAGTTCTGGTGTACTGCTCAGTGATCATCTGGCGGATGCGGTGCCTCCTCTCCAGCACCTCTATGAGGCGGGGCAGGATCTGCTCATCGGTGGGGTCCACCAACTCACAGGCAGGCAGGGCCGGCAGGCTGTCCAGGAGCTGGTTCAGCACCGAGCCATCCTCTGGAAGATCAGTGAAGAACAGATTGACTTAACATTAGTGTTGGCTGAGGTGGTCACATTGGACGGTTCTAACATGACCCATGTACAATCAGATGCTTTAAAATGAGATGTGAAAGCCCTCCTGCTTTGTAGCTAGCTAGATATATCTCTCTCTCTCTGTGTGATTATGTGTGTGTACATACCGGTGTTGTTGGATCCCCCAGGGCGCTCCTCCTGGCGTCGTGACAACTCGTCTCTGAAGGCCTGGTTCCGGTGTCTCCGCCCCGCCGCCAGGCTGCAAATAGGCCTGTCCACCGGCCGCGCCACCTCAACCTCCTGGGTCAACTCCGCAAAGCGCATGACCAACTGAAGGAACACACACACGGTTACGTCTGGTTGATATTTTCATTTCTTGGGGCTGTTATTGGGATCTAACTCAGATCAGTTACCATGGTTTCTTGGGGCTGTTATTGGGATCTAACTCAGATCAGTTACCATGGTTTCTTGGGGCTGTTATTGGGATCTAACTCAGATCAGTTACCATGGTTTCTTGGGGCTGTTATTGGGATCTAACTCAGATCAGTTACCATGGTTTCTTGGGGCTGTTATTGGGATCTAACTCAGATCAGTTACCATGGTTTCTTCAGGGGCTGTTATTGGGATCTAACTCAGATCAGTTACCATGGTTTCTTGGGGCTGTTATTGGGATCTAACTCAGATCAGTTACCATGGTTTCTTGGGGCTGTTATTGGGATCTAACTCAGATCAGTTACCATGGTTTCTTCATAGTCGTCAGCTTTAGGGTTGACACACACAACCATGCGGACTTTCCCTTCACCGTCAAAATAGTTCTTGAACAGATGAGTGACTTTAGAGTCTCTGTAAGGAACCATCTGAAACAAAAACACACAGTATCATTGTGTTACTTTATGACATAATATCAGTGCTCGACTCATCTGGTCTACAGTTTTATCAAGTACACAGAGATTCATTCAAAATGACTAACCCGGTTTGTTCCACACATCTGGTTCTCTCGGAGGACTTCTATACAGGTGCGTAAGGTCATCAGGGACTGGTTGATGTTGCCTGGGGAAAGAGTGGAGATGCCAGGTAAAGATGGGTGCATGTTGTGAAGTTGTCAGAAGGTTAGTACTAGTCTGGGTACCAGTCTGTTTAGCCATGATTCCACTCCTGTCATGCTAAACATGTGGCATATGACACAGAGCACAAGGAGTGGAATGTTAGCTAAACAGACTGGTCCCCAGGCTAGGTCAGTGGTGCTGTTAGACAAACAGAATGTTAGCTAAACAGACTGGTCCCCAGGCTAGGTCAGTGGTGCTGTTAGACAAACAGAATGTTAGCTAAACAGAGTGGTCCCCAGGCTAGGTCAGTGATGCTGTTAGACAAACAGAATGTTAGCTAAACAGAGTGGTCCCCAGGCTAGGTCAGTGGTGCTGTTAGACAAACTGAATGTTAGCTAAACAGACTGGTCCCCAGGCTAGGTCAGTGGTGCTGTTAGACAAACAGAATGTTAGCTAAACAGACTGGTCCCCAGGCTAGGTCAGTGGTGCTGTTAGACAAACAGAATGTTAGCTAAACAGAGTGGTCCCCAGGCTAGGTCAGTGATGCTGTTAGGCAAACAGAAAAGTAAAGGATTTTTCTATGGGTCCTACGTTGTCAGCTCACCTGCTTGCCCGGAGGCAGGCTGCCCTCTGCTTTAGTCCTGCTGGTGCGTTCACTTCCTGCCAGGTCCACCAGACACAGCTGGCTAACAGTCACCTGGTTCTTGTCCTGTAACACAGCCAGGCTATCAGAGGCTAGGCTATCAGAGCTAGCACTGGTTGAAGTCCATGTGGTCCAGTGATAGCTGTTAGCCTGCCTGCTCTGCATTGGGTCTTCTAGTGAAACATACATAAGCTAACACAGCGTCTACTAGTGACGGAGCAACAGATATATATTGTGCTAGCTCACATAGTAATTATAGGATGTTTGTGTTGGTTTGTTATCTTAAGGTTAGGTCAAGGCAAGGATGGAGAGTACACCAAAGCCACTGAGCCCAGGCTAGTACTGGTCACACATTCTCCCAACTAGCCTCCCGGCTAGAGACATTTTGTATTTTCAGATATCGCATGGCACAGATATTAAACCCAGGCTACTAAAAAATGTGGTGTACTAGCCTGGCTGGCCAGTGCCCAAAATCCTTGTTCCATCCCTGGGTCAAGGTAGTGGATTTTGTCTTCACTTCTACATGAAGAACTGTATCGGCGAGATATAAAGACGCAAGGTTCAAGTCACCTGCAGAATGTGGTCTCCATCTGCGTCCAGCGGAGCTTGTGCCAGTTTGACAATGAACACACTGTGAGAGCGACTGGACTCGCGGTTCAGCTGAGTATCGGCAATCCTCCTTTTCTTTTGGCCTGGAAAGAAGTAAATACTGTAGACTAATACAGAGGGGAAAAAAATTGTTTTCCTTCAAAAGAAATGACTAAAATCCCACTCACCCCGCCAAAACACTTCGAAGGCTTCCACTGTGGACTTCACCTCGACCTCTGTGCATCCCGACACATACATGTTGTGGTTCTGGTCCTCACGTAAAATCTTTGATTGAGGCGGTCTGCAACCGTGGAGAGCAACAATACGGTTAACCACCACACAGCCTACAACAAATAAACTAGACTATAACCACAAGCAAAAAGTCAACATGACAATGTTAAAACAACGGTTATGACTGTTCAAAACAGTCAAGGGGGAAAAGACATGCATTATGTCAAGCTTCCCAGCCGCAGCACAGATCAGTTTCCCCAAAGCCATTCAGGGACGTGTGAACACCAACCTCATGATAATCAGCAGTTTAAAAACACTACCTCTACAAAGGCAACCAGAGACAGAGGGATAAAAGCAATACGACATGTTTAAATGTATATACTATATAATAACACCACATACCATATGCATGACATGCAGGGTTCTAGATTGGGAGGGGATGATGGTACCATACGCATGACATGCAGGGTTCTGGGAGGGGATGATGGTACCATGGGACATGCAGGGATGATGGTACCATACGCATGACATGCAGGGTTCTAGATTGGGAGGGGATGATGGTACCATACGCATGACATGCAGGGTTCTAGATTGGGAGGGGATGATGGTACCATACGCATGACATGCAGGGTTCTAGATTGGGAGGGGATGATGGATGATGGTCCCTACATTGGGAGGGATGTAGTGGAGGGATGATGGTACCATACGCATTATACACAGGGTCCCTACATTGGGAGGGGATGTAGTGGAGGGATGATGGTACCATACGCATTATACACAGGGTCCCTACATTGGGAGGGGATGTAGTGGAGGGATGATGGTACCATACGCATTATACACAGGGTCCCTACATTGGGAGGGGATGTAGTGGAGGGATGATGGTACCATACGCATTATACACAGGGTCCCTACATTGGGAGGGGGATGTAGTGGAGGGATGATGGCTAGATAATTCTGACATGTTTTTCTACTTTTAAACTGTATACACTTAGCCTGGGACCAGATATATGAAACTGCTTCAAAGGTGAAACAAAGCTAGTTGATCAGTGTGGTCCCAGGCTAGTTTCACACAGACCACGTACATCAACTCAGGGTTCTGTAGAGGTGTGCCTCCACCGGGTCGCCTAACAAACACAAAACATTTCACATCTCCAACCTACAATACATCTTACATTGACTGGTGCATTCTGAACACTAAAATTAACTGTAGAAGATACAAATGACAGGAAAGACGTGGGGTTGGACCACTCTGGCAGAATGATTTACTGGTCTCCCTTTATATATCTTTTTAATTAAATTACATAACTACTGGTAACACAAAGCCTGGACTTACTTGGGTCGTATGGGGTCTATTGGCGTGTCTTCCAGCAGATCGTAGATGTAGTTATTGTATATTTCTATGTAGGATACAAACACACTGTAGCAGCTGTCCTCGTCAACTCCCTCACATTTGCAAGCCTCCTCTGGACTGATCATGTCTGCGAACTCTGGGTCAGGTTTTTGCCTGAAAGACAGAACCAACACAAAACCTGTCTCAAACCAGCTTCAACAATCAAGAAAGTGCCATTTCCAGTATAATTTCAACAGGTTGTCTTTATGTCATCCAAATAGTCTCTGAAACACTAAAATCAATGCATGAAAGATGTCAATAGCCGAGCATCTAGTTACATCTGAGGGTGATCACAAATGTGTGCAGGAAACATGTTTGGCTTATAAAACCCATGCATACTTTGAGGACGGTGTTTTGGGCACGGTGGACTGTTGATTTGATTCTCTCTTCTGTCTCTCCAGGAGAGCGTCCACCTGACCTTGGATCTCCATGCCATTCTTGTCGTCCGTCCTAAACACCTGCAAGATTGAACATTTGAAAGCTAGATGTATAGGAATTAGCGCTCAATTTAACATGTGGAGAACCTGAAATTCAAATAGTCAAATAATATTGGCTTTTTTGCACATATTTGCTGTTGAATAAAAAGGCCAACTCAAAGTTAAGTCTCTCACAAGCACTTGATTGGCTAATGCACCAACACATTCAGTTCAATGTATAAATCTCTGATGAAAAGACAAGGACAAAAGCATACAATGATGCTCTGTAGGAACAGAGTTGTACACCCAGAGATATGACAGAAAATAAGTCCTACAAATCTCTTGGCCTGTAATGGACCGATGCTGTTGAATAGCATGTCCAGAGAGCGGGGGAGGAGACCACCTTCTCCAGGAGAGCCTGTCATGGTAAACGTCTTTCCACTGCCTGTGACGCCATAAGTGAAAAGCAATCCTATGGACAGCAAAGAAAAACAAAAATCACCGCTCAACACCATGTCGAAAACGAATACTTTAAAAACGTATGCATTATTACAAATAAATGAGCAGTTTCACTCACTTACCATTCTTGCAGTGAATAAGGTCATCCACAAGTGGTTTGGCAACATCCTCAAACAACTCTATTTGGGAGGTTTGAATTCCAAACACTTTTTAAAAGTACTGAGTACTGAGTCTGTGAAAGAAAGCACGTTCATTATGAGATGACATCATAGAGAGACGGTCTATGAAAGTAAACACCATTATGAGATGACATCATAGAGAGAGACGGTCTATGAAAGAACACGTTCATTATGAGATGACATCATAGAGAGACGGTCTATGAAAGAACACGTTCATTATGAGATGACATCATAGAGAGACGGTCTATGAAAGTAAACACCATTATGAGATGACATCATAGAGAGACGGTCTATGAAAGTAAACACCATTATGAGATGACATCATAGAGAGACGGTCTATGAAAGAACACGTTCATTATGAGATGACACAGGAAGACGCATCAGAGAGAGAGATGTAATGTAGCTAGCTGTGTTACACCGGTACCTCTTTGTATTCCCCATTGCGGTTGGCTTTGATGCCATCAGGAGCATGCAGCTGAATGGTGGTGCTGCTGATCATTTCAATACAACACTCCTCATCTGTAGCTCCTAAAGGGCGGATACGGCAGTACACCTGCACACAGCAAATCACCATACTGTAAGACGTGTCATTCATTAGCTACGTATACATTATTTAGTCATTATCACCTTGCCTTTAGTAACTATTAATTGAAGTGACAGCTGACAGTGACCAACTTACACCAACTGGGTCTTTTTGTGTGTGGGATGTTTTCTTCAGGGGAGGCCTCCGTGGAGTTTTGCCCTTTCTGTGAAACGAATGAGGGGCATTTAGAGGTTGAGTAGCTACAGTACATTTACACAGTGATGGACTTGGAGAAAGTGGCAGAACAAAACAACACTGCAGCAAGACACGGCTAGCATAACTAAGGCCCTAAAAATGGTCAAAAAGACCCCAGCCATAGACTGTTCTCTAGGACAAAAAGGCTTCTCAACAGTTTTTACCCCCAAGCCATAAGACTCCTGAACAGGTAATCAAATGGCTACCCAGACTATTTGCATTGTTTGCCCCCAACCCCTCTTTTTACGCTGCTGCTACTCTGTTTATCATATATGCATAGTCACGTTAACTATACATTCATGTACATACTACCTCAACTGGCCGACCAACCAGTGCTCCCGCACATTGGCTAACCTGGCTATGTGCATTGTGTCCCGCCACCCACCAACCCCTCTTTTACATACTGCTACTCTCTGTTCATCATATATGCATAGTCACTTTAACCATATCTACATACTACCTCAATTAGCCTGACTAACCGGTGTCTGCATGTAGCCTCGCTACTGTATATAGCCTGTCTATTTACTGTTTTATTTCTTTACTTACCTATTGTTCAATACATTTTTTGCACTATTGGTTAGAGCCTCTAAGTAAGCATTTCACTGTAAGGTCTACACCGGTTGTATTCTGCGCACGTGACAAATAAACGTTGATTTGTCCCCAGTCCACCTGGTCATGCTGCTGCTCCAGTTTCAACTGTTCTGCCTGCGGCTATGGAACCCTGACCTGTCCCAGACCTGCTGTTATCAACTCTCTAGAGACAGCAGGAGCGGTAGAGATTATTGTATATATTTTTTAAGCCTTTATTTAGGTAGGCCGGTTGAGAACAAGTTTACAACTGCGACCTGGCCGCAGTTGTAAAGCAGTGTGACAAAAAACAGAGTTACACATGGAATAAACAAACGTACAGCCAACAACACAATAGAAAAGGTCTATATACAGTGTGTGCAAATGAGAAGATTAGGGAGGTAAGGCAATAAATAGGCCGTAGTGACGAAGTAATTACAATTTAGCAATTAAACACTGGAGTGATAGATACTCTGAATGATCGGCTATGAAAAGCCAACTGACATTTACTCCTGAGGTGCTGACCTGTTGCACCCTCTACAACCACTGTGATTATTATTATTTGACCCGGATGGTCATTTATGAACATTTGAACATCTTGGCCATGTTCTGTTATAATCTCCACCAGGTACAGCCGGTTCCCTCTCTAGGTTTCTTCATTAGGTTTTGGCCTTTCTAGGGAGTTTTTCCTAGCCACTGCTTCTACATCTGCATTGCTTGCTGTTTGGGGTTTTAGGCTGGGTTTCTGTACAGCACTTTGTGACATAATCTGATGGAAAAAGGGGCTTTATAAATACATTTGATTGATTAACCATGGAGTCAGCGCCAGATGTTTCTCAGGAAAACTGTCCATTTCGTTTTCATGCTAGGTAGCAGAAGCCACAGCAGTCATTTTGGACTGGCAGTGTCAGCCAATCAACTCCTTTTCTTGTTCAACTTGACATGCCATTCCAATATGGCCGATGTGGCTACTAGTAGCTAGCATTAGGACAGATGGCAGTTTACTTCAAACTAACCGTTGTTCAATCTTATCGGTGTAACTATTGGGATAATGGGACAATTCGGAGTACAAGGTATTTCTTCAGTCCTGCATTGAGGTACCTTTCAGATATATCTTGCACTGTTTCCTAGTGCATTAAGCTACACAGTTAGCCTGTCAGACCCTGGTGCAGCTGTAAGCAAGCGGGTCGGATTTGCTGGCTACAAAATCAGCCCACCCTTCAGAAAAGTATACATGTTCAAGTCAACCTCGCAAACTGGCGTCTCAATTTATTGTGTTGGCTAACGTCCATGCATTATGGAGTAGCTTGCTAAACTGTCGAACATTACATTCGACATGATACTTAGATATCACGCCATTGTGGCTAGTTAGTTATCAATGTAGGTTATCTGCCGGTTTAGTTAGCTAGAAGGCTAAAATGCTAACTGCTGTCTACCTTGTTCGCTATCGTTATTAAACTCCTTACGAATGAAAACGTTACATAATAGTATTGTACTTACGCAGGTCTTTGCATTTTTAATGTTGCCTTTGTTTATCTTTCCCCTTAAGTTCGATGAGCTTCTTCAGTTTTTGAAAATTCCCTCTCGTGTGACGTCACGTAAGTGTTGGTGGTTTTGCGCCAATAGAAACGCAGACAGCTTAATCATTATGCGAAGGAAGCCCCGCCCCTACATTTGTGTCGCCCAAAAGTACCTTCTTATCTTTCCTGACCGAACATATAGGATCAGCTGAGTGTGTGCTGCACACAAATGCATTATATGTTGGGAATAAAACTAACCATATCTTCAATAATCATTCAATAAAAAACAATATTGTGTACAATGTCTTTTTCAAGAATATTGTGCGCCTATGATAAAATCCAAAGTGATCCTCTAGCCGACATGTGATTAATGAAATAAGAAAAACAAAGTGAGCTCTTCTTCAAATGTACTACAATGAGAAAACAGTGTTTGGAGTTTGCTGTAGGCCTAGTTCATGTGTTGCATTCACAGGATGTTTTTACTCCCTAGTTTATTTCAAGGTAATACACAGACACCTTTTATTTATGAGAATTCACAATAAATAACATTTCAAAATATATGAACTTAAATGAGACAAGATTTACAGGAGCCAAAGAAAACGTTTAATGTGTAACGGAGAACTATGATGTCTTGGTGATGCTTTAAATAATACTGTACTTAACAGGTTTACAGGAAAGATCTGACATGTATAATTTTATCTCTAAAAGGCAGCTTCACTTTAGTAGCTGACCATCATACATACTGTACACTTCATTAATAAGTTACTGTATCCTTCAGTGCTGATTTTAGTTTACAATTTACTACCAAAACCCTCTACTTAACAGCCCTTAGGCTACAGACTGTGGTCCTAAAATTGTTGATGTGTTTGTGGTACATATCCATTGTTTGTGTATAAAAATGATCAAGTGATAAATATATTTAGTATAAAAATAGTGTTTAAAAAGAAAAACTAAATTGAAGGAATATTGAAAATTCATCTTCATGTAACATTCAGTGGATTGATTCTTCATATACAGCTTGACTTCCAACTGCTCCAGTCTCTTCCTGCTCCTCAGTGGATTGATTCTTCATATACAGCTTGACTTCCAACTGCTTCAGTCTCTTCCTGCTCCTCAGTAGCGTTGGTAAATCAGCGAACAAAAGCAAGGCCTACGTGTTTAGTACTGTGTACTTGTCCTATAGTCAATGTAATACTACCAAAGATACCACTAACTCTGTCTGTCCCTCATTGCAGTATATATGGAGCTCTTGTTCAGCTACCAGTTTATTCATCCGTGTTGACAATGTGAAGAACAGTTCATTGCTCCTTCCACATTGTATCTTGTCAGGACTTCACCTCTGTCCAACACCAAGAAGCCATAGTGGTTCACTTCAGTTGTTCACCTCTTCTCCCAAGCCCACCCCACCACAGTGTCCAGTTTAATCATAGTAATAGAATACAAATATATGCCATTTAGCAGACGCTCTTATCCAAAGTGACTTACATTCATGTTTGTATACATTTTTCTTGTGGGTGGCCCTGTGAATCAAATCCACAATCCTGGCATTACAGGCACCATGCTCCACCAACTGAACCATCCAGTTCCTACATCCCATATACATTGTCATTAGCATGTGGCTAGTGCTAGTGGTACTGGCAGCCCTTGGCTATTGGATGTGACTGTGTCTTCTCAGTGTGTTCTCCCCCGGGTGGCTGACCAGAGCAGAGGCAGACTAAAGAGGAAGATGATGCCAAGGCTGAGGGTTACACTCAGCAGTGCCGCCCCCAGTGTGTTGGTGAAGGTGATGGGCAGAGAGTACGTGAGGAGCCACGGGCGTCGCGTCACCATGTCCTGCTCAATGGCCTCCATCTGGAAATGAGTGCCGATTATGCCGAACACATGGAACAGTTGGTGGCTGTGACCTGCAGAGGGTGCAAAAGGACTGTGGTTAAATACCTACAGTAGTATTGGTACAGGAGAGGTACGAAGCGGAACTCAATGAGGAGAACTGTAACTGGCCAGCAACAGAGGAACCGGCCTCCACAGCATAAGGGGGAAACAGGAAGGCATAGTGAGACCCAGAGGCAGTGATATAAAGAATACTATGTTGTTTTAATGCTACATATGTCGTACCACTAATGTCAAGCCAGTGTTGATCAGTATCCACTATTACCACAAGTCTTGCACAATACAGTGACAAATCATTCTGAAATTAATCAAACAAGCAGCCTTTCCAGATAGACCATGCACATGCACTGACCTATGTAGTCGAAGCTGCCGGGGGCCAGGCGCTCTGGTAGGTGTGTGGCGAAGAGGAATGCGGTCAAGAAGGCCAGGGCGATGTGGGTGTGGTGGAGAGCGTTGGTATCGTTGTCAGTGCAGCCCTCACCCACACACAAGTAGAGCTGTCAAAACACAGTAGAATGTATTATCCTCACGTCACGTGACAGGCTTCATCACAGTCATACTCCACATGGCTGTTGAACCAAGATAGCATGGTACAGGTGTAGGATATTAATTTGATCACCCGGTTGTTGCAGGACATTTCCTATACAGCAGGAAACACCAACTTGTAGTGTATTTGAGCTTTAAAAAATATTTTTAATTTACAGTTCAAAATTTCAGACTTGATTTGCCCCAACATAAAACGTATAAACCCATACAAAAATGTCCATGAATTATAATCTATAATTATAATCATCATTTCTGTTGCTGCAGGATTATTTTACTGCTGTGAGAAACTGGTCAAATTAAGATCCAATAGCTGTGCATACAGAATTTCAGAACTGTTCATAAATACTTAAACGTACACCTGCATTCCACTGACTTGACCATAATTATACCATTAACCAGACAACAAAGTGTACAGAGCTTGCTAGGTTTCAAAAGATATAGTCGTACAATAATCAGACAATACTAGCTTCAGCTCATTTTCATCCCTAGTCCCATGATCTGACTAAAAACGATAAAAACATCACATGAATCAAACATTGACACAGTACACTTCAATATGACAAACACTGTTCTATACTTTAACTTTTCCTCAGGCACAGAAGAAGTCTGTCACAGAGGGGTGAGAAATGTAATGACTCACCCTGTAGAAGAGAGGAATGTTGTCGAACAGGTAGGGTAATGCGAAAGCTAGAATGCGGAGAAATTTGCCAAACTTTGGGCTCTTACACTCTGAGAATCTGAAGGAAAAAAAAGTTATGGTTGTTTTATCAGTCATCACAATGAGCCAATTCCATGCACATTCGTTATACACTGCAAATAATTATGGATTTTAATTAATCAACGTATGCCATCTCTTTGTTCCCCATCTCTGTGCATTAAGGATAGATGAATAGAAGATGCTCTTAACAGCATCTAGGGATCAAAATATTGCATTACTGTTGCAAGGTTATTAAAATGATTAGAAACCCATTTCCCGTTATTGAATTTGGGAATAAACTGTAGCCTTTATGAACTTGCTCCCAAATAGACACTTTTTCAGTGCATTTTTGTATCTAGAATGAACTCATCTTGTTTAAATATTACACAGGACATTTTCCTGGTTTTATATTCCCGTCACAAATCACTTACAGTGCATTTGGAGAGTATTGAGACCAGTGGACTTCTTCCGTTTAAGAATGATGGAGGCCAGTGTTCTTGGGGACCTTCAATGCTGGAGAAATGTTTTGGTACCCTTCCCCAGATCTGTGCCTCGACACCATCCTGTCTCGGAGCTCTACGGACAATTCCTTCAACCTCATGGCTTGATTTTTGCTCTGACCTGCACTGTCAACTGTGGGACCTTAATAGACATGTGCTTTTCCACATCTTATCCAATCAATTGAATTTGCCACAGGCGGTCTTCAATCAAGTTGTGGAAACATCTCAAGGAGGATCAATGGAAACAGGATGCACACGAGCTCAATTTCTAGTCTAATAGCAAAAACGTTTTTTTTTTAAGGCTGTAAGGTAACAAATGTGGGAAAAGTCAAGGGGTCTGAATGCTTTCCGAATGCACGGCTTTAATTAAATTCACTCACTTGCTCTCCTTACCTTTCACACAATCATATAACTGCTGAGTCATTGTCAGATCAGATTAGCAAAATTGATTCTGTTTTTGTAGCTTTGAAACACATTCCAGTGTAAATGAAGCCAACTCCCTCTTCACATAAAGAACACGCGATCTGTTGCTAACTACTGTACATGTCTTCCCTCTCCTTACCACCTCTTCCAAATAAAACTGCACTTGATAGTCTATCTATGGAGTGACGAGGCCTACATGTTTTTTTGTTAGCTCACACCCACATAATTGAAAAGGGAGGTGCATAGTGCCACTAATATTTCAAGGGCAACTCCACCACTTTTCAACCTCATATTCATTATCTCCAGCACCAAACCAGTGTCTACATATGTGAAAATGGAAATCATGCATTTGATGTATTTGAAACCATTCCACCCATTCTGCTCCAGCCACTACCATGAGCCCATCCTCCCCAATTAAGGTGCCACCAACCTCCTGTGATAGACAGTGAGTTAGGTTAGCAGTAGCACACTGAGTTAGGTTAGCAGTAGCACACTGAGTTAGGTTAGCAGTAGCACACTGAGTTAGGTTAGCAGTAGCACACTGAGTTAGGTTAGCAGTAGGTTAGCAGTAGCACACTGAGTTAGGTTAGCAGTAGCACACTGAGTTAGGTTAGCAGTAGCACACTGAGTTAGGTTAGCAGTAGCACACTGAGTTAGGTTAGCAGTAGCACACTGAGTTAGGTTAGCAGTAGCACAGCAGTTGACAGATAGCAAAAGAAAACGCATGACATGATGTTTACCTTTTTATGATGTGATGGTTATATTGGATATATGGTAAACCAAGCCTTAGCAGAAAAGAGGAGGGAGAAGCATTGTGAGAATGCCATCAAGCAGAGAATACTCAGTAATAATTATGAAGAAAGGTAGCCAAACCAGTCAGTGTGCGTTTTAACAACAATGTGTAGGCTTAGTGTGCGATGACAAGCGAAGTCACAATAGCTGCTACACAGTGAAGCTAAACTGAGGTAAAAGACAGGTCCAATTTGCCACCTATCATGCGTGTTTCTACACCTGCATTGCTTGCTGTTTGGGGTTTTAGGCTGGGTTTCTGTACAGCACTTTGAGATATCAGCTGATGTAAGAAGGGATATATAAATACATTTGATTTGATGATATTTTGACAGAAAGGAACTGAAAGGAGCAGTTTCATTCCCCCAAATTAATTCATAACAGCAGTGTGTGTATCAAATCTACATGAAATGTACATTAAAATGTTTCATGTCAAATATGAGTCCACACAGTAGGATTTAGACTAAATGTGATTGTTTCTGGTTGGAGGAACATTGTTATTTTGTAATCTTATTAATTCACAACTCCCAAAGCTAGGAGTCAAGTTGTACAATCACATTCCTTTAAAACCCAGAGCTAATTATACAATATCCTCATTAGCACTATGAGATGCCTGCGATTGAGTGGTTGCTAAACAACAGGCAGGTTGACATTTATTGTCACCAGTCTTGTCCTGGAGGCAGAACTGAGCATTTTCCCCTTAGATAGGCCATATTGTAAACATTCATGAAAACAAACATTTGCTCTTTGGTTTTCATTTAAGGTTAGGTTTAGCAGTGTGGTTAAGGTTGGGGTTAAGGTTTAAAATCAGATTTGATGACTTTGTGGCTGTGCCAGCTAGTGACCACTCTGCAGAGCTGCCTCCAGAACGAGAAAAAACACTAACCTGCAAACAACAGTGGCCTTCCAGTAGAAAGCTCTCTTACCTGGAGTAGCAGGCTAAGGCGGTACAGATGACAGTGTTTACCACAGCGATGGGGATATAGTACTGGTGGAACAAATTGTTCACCCACTTATCAGGAATCACGTAGGCAGAATATGTTATGGCAGAGCCTGGAGGGGAATCAAATATGCATAACCATACATGCAGGAATAGACACAAATACATAAACATGTGTGTGCATACACAGGTACTGCAAACTATGTGTATATACCATAGACTATATCGATGTGTATAATATACACACATACAGATGGAGGATCTTAATTTGATCACCCTGTTCCAGGGGATCTTTCCTACTGTTGCAAACTGGCTCAAATTAAGATCCTCCATGTGGGAACTCATGTGGGAAAGGCATTCATACGTGTGTATACAAAACACACACTGTCACCCTTCAGCATGCAGATGCTGGAAGAAGTGTAGGTTCCAATCTGAGGACTGGCTGGTCCAGGTCTCAGTATCCATGGTACATGTGCTTAAGCACATTCCTGGATGCATTTCCATAACTAATAACGCCCTTTGTATGGCAGGTTGGTGCTACACATGAGTTAGTTTGAGGGTATAGTTACCCTGACTGTACATGATGTCCTGTTCAAGACCTGCTACACACAAAGGGATTTTTAAAACTGGGTGCAGAGCTATATAAATGCAAACCATTATGCGTTGTTCCAGATCATCCCCTACTGCCACCCCTAGACACCTTTTGTAAGCCACTCCTAAATCCAAAAGGATTGAATGGATGGGCCAAATATGGTCATAGAGCCTGTGGTAGGCCAGGCAGTTGGTGCCATTTATCTTACACACATGCACTTCCATCAGATCTGTAAGGAGGCATTTTAACAAGCGACTAGGGGTTGATTTGGGATTGGGGGAAACCACAGAATTAGATTAAATGAAACAGGCATAGATGTTTAATGTGATCAATCCAACACTCCAAATTGTACATTAAAAGTATGACTGGCCAGTGTACCCACCACAGAACATCCATTTGAATGAGACTACATTCCCTTCCTACCAGTGGAGGCTGCTGAGGGGAGGACAGCTCATAATAATGGCTGGAATGGAGCAAATGGAATGGCATCAAACGATGTTTACCATTCCACAGATTCCTCTCCAGCCATTACCACGAGCCCATCCTCCCCTATAAAGGTGCCACCAACCTCCTGTGCTTCCTACCCATTCTAACTCCATCAGGGTATCATACAAGGACTCTCAGTTAAAAGACCTGCAGGTTCAAAACTTTATACATTGACTAGATAGAATCCATACAATGCCGTTCCCTCTAGGAATACACCTGCATAACATAGTAGTCATGTCGCTAGGGGCAACAATGTTCTTTTGAAGCGAATTCCATTTCTATGACATGTCTACTCACCCAGGCTGTAGAGACTCAGAGCTCCGTAGTCGAAGAAGAAGCAGATGTGTCGTGCGCGTGTTGACATGGTGCTGAAGGTGTGGGCACAGCTAGAGGCCAGCGGGTACACACAGCACGACATCAGGAACACCAGGAGGGGCCATGTGAACGAGTCGCTCCACACGTCTCGCATCAGGACCACCGTCAGCAGCTTCCATAAGAAGTACCTGTCAGGACACACAGAGGGTTAGTTTGGCCCTGGAGGACGCGTTCCATCAGGACCACCGTCAGCAGCTTCCATAAGAAGTACCTGTCAGGACACACAGAGGGTTAGTTTGGCCCTGGAGGACGCGTTCCATCAGGACCACCGTCAGCAGCTTCCATAAGAAGTACCTGTCAGGACACACAGAGGGTTAGTTTGGCCCTGGAGGACGCGTTCCTTCAGGACCACCGTCAGCAGCTTCCATAAGAAGTACCTGTCAGGACACACAGAGGGTTAGTTTGGCCCTGGATGACACATTCCTTCAGGACCACCGTCAGCAGCTTCCATAAGAAGTACCTGTCAGGACACACAGAGGGTTAGTTTGGCCCTGGAGGACGCGTTCCTTCAGGACCACCGTCAGCAGCTTCCATAAGAAGTACCTGTCAGGACACACAGAGGGTTAGTTTGGCCCTGGATGACACGTTCCTTCAGGACCAATTGTTTATCGGGGGAGCAATCCTTTAACAATTTTGTGGTACTTGTTTCAGCATTCAATCAGAATGCAAGTTAATTATGATTCTTCAAAATGAAATCATTATTTTGGATTGTTTGCCTAAACAGCACAGTGATAGCTTTAAAAAAAAAAATACAAAAAAATCCCCTTTAACCAGCTTGGTCTTTTGTAAGATGACTGTATTCTCCAGTTCAGTCAACCACAGTGAGTTACTGTATCTACCACAAGGTTTTCCCTGGCCTGTACACAGTAGTTACAGAGGCAGCAGGCTGTGTTTCCATGTCTCTGCACACCTCATTAACAAATAAACCTTATTTGTGGTTTTCCCCATCGCTACACTGAGCTGTTCACTAATTGTGGCAACTCATTTGAGAGCTGTGAGAGGAGAGTGAGGGAGAGAGAAATAGAAAGGGGAGTCCTTGATCCTTGCAGTGCAGAGGCAAGTGTCTTAATGACTGTCATCAGGTAGGCAGTCACATACACCATGCTACACTGCTAATCAACTACCACTTCCTGTGGAAGGCCTCAAGCCTGTGGAATATGGTTCAGCTGCTATTCAATAAAACCTGTTAATCACGTTTTCTGGTTTAGTCCAAATCCAAAGCAACATTGTTCCAGGGAATTGCGAGTGAGAGAGCATGTTTCAATATGCAGTTGCTTCTTTTCTGTCATTGAAAGACATTATGTTCATTGTTCGTACCCAAATGATAAAGATAACACTAAACATGAGAGAAAAGTTCAATTGTTTACTCTCGTCTCGGTCTGCATTGAATACTACAATGATCCTCAAAGAGATGTTATATAGGTTATTAAATAGTTTGAGAAGTCCCCCCATCTCCTATTAACTCAAATTCACAGGATTACCTGACACACATTTAACTATACGGATCATTGTTTTTTGGGGATGAAGACTTTTTGAATAAAGAATCTAAGGAAAAGAGCTCAATTTGTTTTAATCAATGAAGGATGTTAAAGTTTTGAATTTAGTACAACTCTGTCTTAAGGACACATGCCACTGCTGTGACAGGACATTTTAGTTCTTACCCAGCACGTAAACATCTGATTCCACTAATGAACTAATAACCATTCAACCCTGAATTAGGTGTGTTAGTGCTGGGTAACACTTTATTTAGATAGTCCCAAGTAGATGGTTTGTAGATGTTCAATAACTGTAAACAAATGTCAATGTTTCTGTACAGCACTTTGTGACATCAGCTGATGTAAGAAGGGCTTTATAAATACGTTTGATTGAAATAACTATCCACTAACCCTAACCCTAACCATGATAATAAACCTAACCCTAAGCCAAATTTAGCAAGCAATTGCTAAACAGATAGTTTGTTGATAGTATGACCATCTACAGAGCATCTTGTGTGGGACGATCCAAATAAAAAGTGTGACCAAAACATGTGCCCCTATGTGGCGTTCACAAGGAACCCCGTAAGTGTAACAGGCGTCGCTCGGCTATACCATGTGGGCAGGAAGTGTGTCCAGATATTGAGCGTTTCATTGGTCAGCTGGAAGAGGCTGAGGATGCAGTCAGTGGCTGAGCTGCGAGGGTGTCGGTAGCCTGAGATGATGCTGTCCTCATGGAACACCTAAACAAAACAAAACCCAGGGTTACTGCACAGTTGGCCAACACTCATTCACCACACAGTAGTAGGCTATATCTAGATACATATGGAGAGGAACCTGTTTACTATAAACCCAATGGTTATGATGTTGACATATTTCCCAGTGAAAGTAGGGGATTCTTGAGGGGAGTCACAATGATACATTCTTGACATGCTAAGTGTCAAGAATAAACACAAGACTCAAATTCCATGTCCACATGTTCAACTTCTGAATTAACTGGACTTAAATATAAAATATAACCTCGACTCTGAAAATAATATTGTAGGATTTGTCATTCTAAAACGTAGTGAAGTAAAGTAACTTACTTTTGGGACTTGGTGGATGGTGAAGACTCTGGGCAGTTTAATGAGGCTGAGCATGTTGTCTGAGAGGACTGTGGTGTTGACTTCACTTGCTGTATGAACTGAAGCCAGAGAGAGGGAGCATCTTTTCCTTTATAAGGTTGTTGCTATGTTGTTCTGTCGGTTCCTCCCTCCCACTCCCCACCCATCCAGAACATTCAGTACACCTGTTCCACTCCTCCTCTCTCTCCCTCCCTCTCGTCAGGCTCTGCACACCCCATCTAGTTTCACCCTAAGACAAAAAGGTGTTGAGCAGCTGAGTTCATGTTCACACACAGACATACAAAAATATTCACATTCTTCGAAAAAGCTGCCAAGGAAGAACACTTTTGAAAAGGGCAACAGAAGTCTTACCAAAAGTGTTCATACTTTGAAAGATAATGGTTTATGAGTTACAGAGTTTGTCTTTGAGAGCAGTTGGCCTATTGTTCTCTGAAGTAAAAACAATTAGTTAATGACTGATTACGGTAGCCTAACAATCACAAAGGGGAAAGAGCACAGCAGTACAGCGAGTTTAGCAGCTTTCACAGTGATGTTTAGAGATTTCAACCCCTGCCTCGCCTCGCTTGTGTCTGCTTGGTACTCGTGAACTAGATCCATGGAATAAGTATCAGAAAAATATATATTGATCTGTCTATGTATGCAGCAAAGAAATGCATAACATTATTCTGTAAATCTACAATCCTCCTACTTGAACACAGTGGCTAAATGAAATATCTAGCTACATCATTGAGGACAAGATTTAGGTCCTACTGTAACATCAAAGGCAGACCAAATGATTTCCACAATATCTGGCAGTCCCACATCAGATTCATGTCAATAAGAAATAAGACACAAGACAACTCGTTTTTGTTTGTCTGATTGTATACATGGTTGTACCTGTTCTGATACTGTACAAGAGTGTATGCAAGTCATGGGGAAGAAATACAAAATAAAAACAGGTATTATTTAAGCCATTCATTGTATCTTTTTTTACCTGGACAAGACATTTATAAAAAAGGTTTCGCAGGGAGGAATCTTGGTTCAACGACAAGGTAACAGTGACAAAAACAAGCACTACCTCAGTCTCCAAGGAACCAGCTGTTACTGACATTCATTGTCTTAAGAATCACTTTAGAATGGGTGGCCATTGGGTGGCCATTTTCCATTAAGAGACACCTAAGTGAAGATGTCTGGAGATTAGCAGTGAATTTAGCCTGGTCCCAGATCTGTTTGTGCTGTCTTTCCAACTCCTACAGATGTAGGATCTTAATTTGAGTCAGTTTGCTACAGGAGGAAAATAGTCCTGTAGCAACAGGAAATGTGAATTATTATGTGGATTATAATTAATGGACATTTTTGTCGGGGTTGATACATTTTTCATTAGAGCAAATCAAGTGACATTTTAAAGTGGAAATGATAAACTTTAGAATACTTTTAAAACCTTAAATACACTTCAAGTTTGCATTTCCTGCTCGGCAGGAAAATTCTCAGCAACAAAAAGATCAAATTAAGATCTGTATGGTCATTGGGTAACAGCACAAACAAATCTGGGACCAGGCTATATTGAACTCTGCCAAATATGCAAACTGAGTTTCAGTCACACCAGATAAAGGCTGCCAATGAATGAAGGGTGTAAGTGGCAGAAAGAAACATCTCTTTCACTCATTCCTTCCATGTTAGAAAGAGGCATGTACGCATGTGATCTGCCCACAGAACAGTGTCACACCCAGAGATGACTGAAAGCTTAAATCAACATTCTTCCATGTTAGAAAGAGTCATGTGATCTGCCCACAGAACAGTGTCACACCCAGAGATGACTGAAAGCTTAAATCAACATTCTTCCATGTTAGAAAGAGTCATGTGATCTGCCCACAGAACAGTGTCACACCCAGAGATGACTGAAAGCTTAAATCAACATTCTTCCATGTTAGAAAGAGTCATGTGATCTGCCCACAGAACAGTGTCACACCCAGAGATGACTGAAAGCTTAAATCAACATTCTTCCATGTTAGAAAGAGTCATGTGATCTGCCCACAGAACAGTGTCACACCCAGAGATGACTGAAAGCTTAAATCAACATTCTTCCATGTTAGAAAGAGTCATGTGATCTGCCCACAGAACAGTGTCACACCCAGAGATGACTGAAAGCTTAAATCAACATTCTTCCATGTTAGAAAGAGTCATGTGATCTGCCCACAGAACAGTGTCACACCCAGAGATGACTGAAAGCTTAAATCAACATTCTTCCATGTTAGAAAGAGTCATGTGATCTGCCCACAGAACAGTGTCACACCCAGAGATGACTGAAAGCTTAAATCAACATTCTTCCATGTTAGAAAGAGTCATGTGATCTGCCCACAGAACAGTGTCACACCCAGAGATGACTGAAAGCTTAAATCAACATTCTTCCATTGTTAGAGTTGTTCAAAATCTGTCAACACAAAGAATGAAAACATAATTCATCTGTTACAGACCAGTAAGTGGAAACAGTGTCTGAACATTAAGTGTGGCCTTTTCTTAGTCATTTTCTGTCATGTGTAAATAAATGTTGTCTTTATTTTTCTTTTGTTTGTTGGAATAGAGTTACAAATGATGTTGTATTGCTTTGACTGGACATTGCTAACTACTGTAGATCTAAGGTTTGGTTCACTTGAGGACAGTTAATCTCAAATCTCAGCAACTAGAACGTGTAAAAATTAACCAAGCGTGTAAACTGAGGAACAACTACATGGCTAGGCCTATATCAGCACAGACATGATGGTCCTACAGATCACAGAAGAGCCTGATCTTTTACCTGCAGTACCATTACAAATCAATGTCACATTTTATCTGAAGATACTCAACAATTTGATAGGGTTATGAGTAGGGTCAGGTTAAGTGAGGGTTGGGGTTAAGGGTCAGTGCAGTGGAGGCTGTGGATGGGAGGAAGGCTCATAATAATAGATCACAGCCTCAAGCCTTCTTGGGTATGATGCTCAAGCTTGGCACAGCTGTATTTGGGGAGTTTATCCCATTCTTCTCTGCAGATTCTCTCAAGCTCTATCAGGTTAGATGGGGAGAGTTGCTGCAAAGCTATTTTCAGGTCTATCCAGATATCTCCCCAGACCCGGGAGGTTAACCAACCAGTGACATGTCCCCAGACCCGGCAGGTTCAATATGCTAACCAGTGACATGTCCCCAGACCCGGCAGGTTAACCAACCAGTGACATGTCCCCTAGGCCTGTCAGGTTAACATTCAATATGCTAGTGACATGTCCCCAGACCCGGCAGGTTCACAATACCAGAGTGACATGTCCCCAGACCCGGCAGGTTCATTCAATACCAGTGACATGTCCCCAGACCCGGTGAGGTTCATGCCCAGAGTGACATGTCCCCAGTTGTGCAGGTTGAACCTACCAGTGACATGTCCCCAGACCCGGCAGGTTAACCCCAGAGTGACATGTCCCCAGACCCGATGCAGGTTGATTCAATATGCCAGTGACATGTCCCCAGACCCAGCAGGTTAACCAACCAGTGACATGTCCCCAGACCCGGCAGGTTCACCAACCAGAGTGACATGTCCCCAGACCCGGCAGGTTAACCATACCAGTGACATGTCCCCAGACCCGATGCAGGTTTCACCTGATTGATTCAATAGTGACATGTCCCCAGACCCGGCAGGTTCACCAACCAGAGTGACATGTCCCCAGATTCAATATGCAGGTTGGTGATTGATTCAATATGCCAATAGTGACATGTCCCCAGACCCGGCAGGTTCATACCTAGTTGTGAGTGACATGTCCCCAGACCCGGCAGGTTCAATACCTAGTTGAGTGACATGTCCCCAGACCCGGCAGGTTCAATAACCAGTGACTTGGTGATGTCCCCAGACTAGTTGTGATGACAGTGATTGATTCAACCAGTTGTGATGACATGATTCCCCAGACCCGATTGCAGGTTGATGACTTGGTGATTGATTCCAGTGACTTGGTGATTGATTCAGATTGATTCAATATGCTAGTTGTGATGACTTGGTGATTGATTCAATATGCTAGTTGTGATGAGTGACATGATTGATTCTAGTTGTGATGACTTGGTGATTGATTCAATATGCTAGTTGTGAGACCCGGCAGGTTCAATATGCTAGTTGTGATGACATGATTCCCCAGACCCGTGCAGGTTCATGCTAGTTGTGTGACATGTCCCCAGATTCCTAGTTGTGATGACTTGGTGGTTCAATACCTAGTTGTGACATGTCCCCAGACCCGGCAGGTTCAATACCTAAGTGACATGTCCCCAGACTTGGTGAGATTCATGCTATTTGTGATGACATGTCCCCAGACCCGATGACAGGTTCATTCAATATGCTAGTTGTGATGACTTGGTGATTGATTCAATATGCTAGTTGTGATGACTTGGTGATTGATTCCTATTTGTGATGACAGTGTTCACCTCAAGATGACATGTGATTCCTATTTGTGATGACTTGGTGATTGATTCAATATGCTATTTGTGATGACATGATTCCTTGGTGATTGATTCAATATGAGTTGGAAATTGAACAAAAGTAAAGGACCAATAATGTATTCTTGATTGATTCACACCATGAAACATGATTCAATATGCTATTTGTGACATCTTTCAAATAAATGTCAATTCAAATGCTATTTGTGATGACTTGGTGATTGATTCAATATGCTATTTGTGATGACTTGGTGATTGCATTCAATATGCTATTTGTGATGACTTGGTGATTGATTCAATATGCTATTTGTGATGACTTGGTGATGCATTCAATATGCTATTTGTGATGACAATATGCTATTTGTGATGGTGATTGATTCAATATGCTATCAATTGTGATGACTTGGTGATTGATTCAATATGCTATTTGTGATGACTTGGTGATTGATTCAATATGCTGTGATGACTTGGTGATTCATTCAATATGACTTGGTGATTGATTCAATATGCTCAATATGCTTTGTGATGACTTGGTGATTGATTCAATATGATTCAATAGTTGTGATGACTTGTGATTGATTGATTCAATATGATTCTAGTTGTGATGACTTGGTGATTGATTCAATATGCTAGTTGTGATGACTTGGTGATTGATTCAATATGCTATGACTTGGTGATTGATTCAATATGCTAGTTGTGATGACTTGGTGATTGATTCAATATGCTAGTTGTGATGACTTGGTGATTGATTCAATATGCTAGTTGTGATGACTTGGTGATTGATTCAATATGCATGATATTGATTCAATATGTTGTGATGACTTGGTGATTGATTCAATATGCTAGTTGTGATGACTTGGTGATTGATTCAATATGCTAGTTGTGATGACTTGGTGATTGATTCAATATGCTAGTTGTGATGACTTGGTGATTGATTCAATATGCTAGTTGTGATGACTTGGTGATTGATTCAATATGCTAGTTGTGATGACTTGGTGATTGATTCAATATGCTATTTGTGTGATTGATTCAATATGGTGATGACTTGGTGATTGATTCAATATGCTATTTGTGATGACTTGGTGATTGATTCAATACTTGGTGATTGATTCAATATGCTATGTTGTGATGACTTGGTGATTGATTCAATTGCTATTCAATATTGATTCAATATGTTGTGATGACTTGGTGATTGATTCAATATGCTAGTTGTGATGACTTGGTGATTGATTCAATATGCTAGTTGTGATGACTTGGTGATTGATTCAATATGCTTGTGATGACTTGTGATTGACTTGGATGATTGATTCAATATGCTAGTTGTGATGACTTGGTGATTGATTCAATATGCTAGTTGTGATGACTTGGTGATTGATTCAATTCATGATATTGATTCAATATGTTGTGATGACTTGGTGATTGATTCAATATGCTGACTTGGTGATTGATTCAATATGCTAGTTGTGATGACTTGGTGATTGATTCAATATGCTAGTTGTGATGACTTGGTGATTGATTCAATATGCTAGTTGTGATGACTTGGTGATTGATTCAATATGCTAGTTGTGATGACTTGGTGATTGATTCAATATGCTATGTGTGATGACTTGGTGATTGATTCAATGATTGATTGATTGATATGCTAGTTGTGATGACTTGGTGATTGATTCAATATGCTAGTTGTGATGACTTGGTGATTGATTCAATATGCTAGTTGTGATGACTTGGTGATTGATTCAATATGCTAGTTGTGATGACTTGGTGATTGATTCAATATTGATTCAATATGCTTGTGATGACTTGGTGATTGATTCAATATGCTATTTGTGATGACTTGGTGATTGATTCAATATGCTAGTTGTGATGACTTGGTGATTGATTCAATATGCTAGTTGTGATGACTTGGTGATTGATTCAATATGCTAGTTGTGATGACTTGGTGATTGATTCAATATGCTAGTTGTGATGACTTGGTGATTGATTTGCAATATTGATTCAATATAGTTGTGATGTGATTGATTCAATATGCTAGTTGTGATGACTTGGTGATTGATTCAATATGATTGTGATGATATTGATTCAATATGCTTGTGATGACTTGGTGATTGATTCAATATGCTAGTTGTGATGACTTGGTGATTGATTGTGATTGATTCAATATGCTGATGACTTGGTGATTGATTCAATATGCTAGTTGTGATGACTTGTGATTGATTCAATATGCTAGTTGTGATGACTTGGTGATTGATTCAATATGCTAGTTGTGATGACTTGGTGATTGATTCAATATGCTAGTTGTGATGACTTGGTGATTGATTCAATATGCTAGTTGTGATGACTTGGTGATTGATTCAATATGCTAGTTGTGATGACTTGGTGATTGATTCAATATGCTAGTTGTGATGACTTGGTGATTGATTCAATATGCTAGTTGTGATGACTTGGTGATTGATTCAATATGCTAGTTGTGATGACTTGGTGATTGATTCAATATGCTAGTTGTGATGACTTGGTGATTGATTCAATATGCTATGTGATGACTTGGTGATTGATTCAATATGCTAGTTGTGATGACTTGGTGATTGATTCAATATGCTAGATTGTGATGACTTGGTGATTGATTCAATATGCTAGTTGTGATGACTTGGTGATTGATTCAATATGCTAGTTGTGTGACTTGGTGATTGATTCAATATTGATGTGATTGATTCAATATGCTAGTTGTGATGACTTGGTGATTGATTCAATATGCTAGTTGTGATGACTTGGTGATTGATTCAATATGCTATGTGTGATGACTTGGTGATTGATTCAATATGCTAGTTGTGATGACTTGGTGATTGATTCAATATGCTAGTTGTGATGACTTGGTGATTGATTCAATATGCTAGTTGTGATGACTTGGTGATTGATTCAATATGCTAGTTGTGATGACTTGGTGATTGATTCAATATGCTATTTGTGATGACTTGGTGATTGATTCAATATGCTATTTGTGATGACTTGGTGATTGATTCAATATGCTAGTTGTGATGACTTGGTGATTGATTCAATATGCTATGTGTGATGACTTGGTGATTCATTCCTTTGAATGACTTTTAAAACAAAACTGGAAGCCCATTAGGCCTGAACACAAAGACAAACGAGGTGCAAACAGAAGAATCTCTTGTGAGCTATACAGATTTAGCCCCTGAGGTATTCTTTATCATTGTATTTCCTCCCAAGACACCAGTGTGTTGTTGTTACCTGGTAGTGTGGAGTATCTGTGTTGTTGTTACCTGGTAGTGTGGAGTATCTGCCGTCTGGGATTGTAGAAAACATCTTCACTGGGACTTGTAACCAGGTGATGACTTGGTGATTGATTCAATATGCTAGTTGTGATGACTTGGTGATTGATTCAATATGCTATGTGTGATGACTTGGTGATTGATTCAATAGGCAGTAAAGTTAAAACATGTGGAACCATTAGGCAGTTCAATGTAGCCTAGCCTTCAATGTAGCCTAGTTCAATGTAGCCTAGTTCAATGTAGCCTAGTTCAATGTAGCCTAGTTCAATGTAGCCTAGTTCAATGTAGCCTAGTTCAATGTAGCCTAGTTCAATGTTAGCCTAGTTCAATGTAGCCTAGTTCAATGTAGCCTAGTTCAATGTAGCCTAGTTAATGTAGCCTAGTTTAATGTAGCCTAGTTCAATGTAGCCTAGTTCAATGTAGCCTAGTTCAATGTAGCCTAGTTCAATGTAGCCTAGTTCAATGTAGCCTAGTTCAATGTAGCCTAGTTCAATGTAGCCTAGTTCAATGTAGTCTAGTTCAATGTAGTCTAGTTCAATGTAGTCTAGTTCAATGTAGTGATGTAATGACAGTGATATCAAAATCATGCGTACACCAATAAATTTGATTTGACCAATAGACCAATAAATTTGATTTGATCTGATCTCTGGATGTTTTAGAAACATCACTGTTATGAGATTATTTGACCTCATAATGGAAATGTCATATTCTTGATGCAAATAATTAGTAATCAAACATAAAAAAAAAAAAATGAATGGTAGTTTGTTGAATTCCAGACAGTCTTTCAGGAGAGTTCAACCCTCTTCCCTACTATAATACATGTGACAGGTGACTAAAACGCGAGATCACTGCCACGTCTGCAATATCTCACTTTACCACAAGATGTCAGTCTTTTCATATGGAAACATTACAGGGTAGAGTTCTGAAAGGTCCTCAAGGTGAACAGCTCAGAGGCCTACCTTACCACACAGGTTGGGGAATCCTAATGCCTAATAATCGGTATTAGCATCATGGTTTTGAGTAAGTCTGGATTGTTTTGGTCAAATGTGTTCATTCAACTACAGTGACGGCTTATAATGACCAATAAAAAACATCAACGTTGTTGATCACCTGAACACCCCCAGAAGCCATATAAAAATACATATTGCTGTGGTAACATGGCGTTAGTATTTTTCAACCTACATCGCCAGGCTACTAAGAAATCAGTTGCTACTAGCGTCTTTAACTTGCACCATGATCCAGTCTTTGAGTTCGTTGTGTCCTCTGACAAGCAGTAATCTTTCTGCATATCTTCTGTACCAACGATGCATAGCAACAGTAGCTCCACTGTAGTGAAATAGAGAGGGAATCCTCAGTGATTGATATTTCCTACAGTTTCTGATACGACTTCTAATAGCAACAGATGGGACTTAATAGACCAAATCTACCAGAGGCCCTGACCCACCTATAGCTTTTACAATGAAGAATCCCCCTGTGACCAACCCAAACAAAGACCAATGGTTCTGGCCACAACCCAGTAGGTTGCAACCTGAACCCAGCATTTGGTTTCCACCACATGCAGTGGACAGAAGCCCTTGGTGCGTAACAACCACTATTGACTGTTGAGGGAAATCTACTTGAGGCTAAACACCTTCCTCTTCTGGAGACAAAACAGAGCCCCCAGTGATGGCCTAATTTGGCCCTAATTTCAAAGCGCCAATGGAAACAGGGCTTTAGTGTAACATCAGCATAAACTAGGTGGCATCTTGCAGCACATTCATTACAATACAGTAGGTCCTAGTGTGTGTGCTGCCAGTGTGGCTGGAGGTCGGTAGCAGGTAGGTTGGATTGGGTCGTCTGCTTGGTTGTGGTGTTCTGGAGTCTGTTGGCGAGGTCGGGTCTCTGGCAGACAGACACTCCCTGGCCCAGTCTGCCCGACCGGATTCATAATTAATGGTGGGTAAGCAGCTCAGGTCGCTCCCTCTCTCTGGTTGGGGCACGGTTATGGCAGCCTCGCCACCGAGGTCACCTCCGGCTCTGACACAGCTGCCAGTTAGTGGCATAATGCACTATATTATTCAGTACAATGCCTATAAGAGGAGAGCCGCGAGACAAAGCACCAAGCAAAACACTGTAATTAGCTGGTTTGGTAAATCAACGGCAGCAATCAGGGAATGATCACATGGTCTTAGGTTAATGATTATCTCTGCTGTTCCATCGTCTGAAATAGATATTGCTGAAACTATCTGCAGTCGATAATGTTTATTCTGCTTCTGAATTAGATGAGCATCGGTGTTCAAAATAGGTCAGAGGGGGATTATAAACCAAGCAAAGATTAGAAAAAGAAAATCAAATAATGTAATGAGAGAGTTCCAGCTACCTCTAAGACTTGTAACTTCATAAGCTCTGTCTTACACAATGAAGTGATGCCTCGAGGCTTCCTCTACCTTCCCTTCTCTCCCTCTACCTCCCTCTTTCACTCACTCAACTCTTACCTTCCCTGCTTTAATCTGCTCTACTGAAACGCCCCCCCCCCCTCCTCTCCCTCTCCCATCTACAAAAAGCCTCACACGGACCCAAACCCAATGAGCGTAGGGTCACCCTGGAGCTAATCTGATCAGACAGACAGTGAAATGAACCCAGCTGCAGTGCTCCTCTCCTGGGTCTCTGGACTCTCAAAGCACCATGAACTCCTCTAATGCTATCAGAGCCATCTGAATGGCACTAGAGTAGGTGAAGGATGGTCCTGTGGAGGGAGGGCCAATGGGGCCAATAAAGAGACAAAGCCTGGAGTCTGGGAAAGGCCTAATTAAAGGGCTGGGAGACAAACTGGCTGTCAGGAGGAAAGGTAATATCATTAGGGTTTGTGGAGAGAGAGAGAGAGAGAAGGGCTGAAGTCTATAAATGTCAGGAGAGGGGAGCTCTGCTGAGCTCAGGTCGAGCGTTCCTCAATGAGTTTTCAATTCAATGTGCTTAAACTCACCCGGGCTCCATCCATTAGGTCCCTGCTCAGGTTTGTGTAGAGGACTGATCAGTTAATGAAAGTAGACTATCGGATTGAAACTCAATCGTCTCGTCCGAAACGACGATGCATTTTGATACACCTTGATTGATTAATCTTCTAAGCAATTAAAGAGTATTAAACAGGAACAGGGTTGCATATTTGAAGAAAGATCATTGGACGTCAACATTAAGAAAAATGTATTTATTTTACAACTTTAAAAAGCAACTTTTTAAGCACAAAGATTCACTCTTATATATAAACACTTTTTCTCTGCATAAAAAAATGGTAGCATGTGCACATTGTGCTTGTCTGTACAACCGCTCTCTGGGCGCCCCTCGGCAGCTGGGACCCAGTCTACATTTTATTGCATAAGTCACATGTGATCCGCACATGTCAATTTACAGGATAGTGGAAAGAATCGAGTTGAAAAGGAGAGAAAATAACGACTAGAAAGATTCCTTTACACAGTGAAAAACAATAGCAGCTTTCAAAAGGAAGGCGTTGCACATTGTCCAGAAGAAACTAAATCCAACAGAAAAATAGACCAACTAATGGAACCTGTGATTGTGCTTTACTCAACAACAAAAAACAGAACAGCTGATCCTAAAGCAAATCCTTCCACCATGTAAACCAACGCTAAACAAAACAAGCTGGTAAACTACAACCCTCCAGGAGAATCTGCAGTTAGGAACCCATTTTTCCCTTTGAAATGTGACCGAGCACTAACACTAGATGTACGGATGCACACATCCCATTAGACAGGCCAGTTTTACACATCTTCTGTTAACTACAACTTCCGACACTACTCTATTAGAATCTACATTTCAAAAACTACATTTTCCCAAAAGGCAGTCGATTTCCCCCCCGTTGTCTCTGAGGAGGGAAGGCAGAAACTCTTGTTTAAGCATTATCGTTTGTCATCTTGTGATATCTCAGACTTGATACTGACAAACAAAATGCTTCATGGAAAATCTGCAGAAGCAAAAAAATTAAAACACCTCAAACAACCTGGACTTTTAAAGACTTTGGTATGAACAAAATGAAGCGCTCAATAAACACAGGCCCTATTGGTACGCCTGACTGTCCCAATATCCCTTTAAAGAATGGACTTCATTCTTAGTCCCGTCAAAGTATGAAATATGCATAGTGGTATTCATGTGAAGAAATGAGATTGAATAGACATGATCAACCAATGACTAAGAGAATCAAACAATATCCATTGAATATCCAAATCAGGGGATCTCAAGTTATGACAGGTTCAGAGTGCAATTTCTCAGCAAACGATGACTTGGCCTCCAGAATGAAATCAGAGCAGGGCACAAGAGGGCAAGGGTCACAGAGGGTGAAGAGGTGACCATCTGAACCCTGTGACTGACATGGAACCTGGGAGATCAGATGGAGCAGGTAGACACACACACACACACACACACACACACACACACACACACTACCTGGTCTCAGATGCGTTTGTGCTGTCTTGTGAAACCCTATGGTCATTGTCGTGCTAAAACAGATCTGGGACCAGGCTAGGAAACACAAGATTGGGGCTTTGAGTTTGAGAACTACTGCACCTGGACTGACAGTGAATTTCACTGAGAGTAAATGAAGGTTAACCCCCATTGACTAAACCATTTCCTCTGCATGTTCTAATGAAAACATGGAGCTCACACTCTTCTTACGGTCTCCTCTCTGACAGCAGCACCCGACTCACACCAGCAGTAGCTTTTCCTTTCATTATTTTATACACGTCATTGGCGTCACCTCAAAGAGCGAGGGCTGAAGGCGTCAGATTCTGTCCTTTATCAAGTTCAAAAGTGATTTAGGAAAATGGGAGAAATGGTCCTTTGAACAAAAAAAACATTTCAATCCTCTTACGCACTTTACAATTCCTTTAGCCGGTCGGAGACGGTGAAACCCGATCCGTCTGAACCACAGCCGCAGAACATCCTTCTCATAAACAATCTTTGATCTGACACCATATCAGTCAGAAGTGAAACCGTCTCCTTCGTCTTGGCCAGCCATTGTTTACCAGTCAGTTAAAAGCTGAATCATTCCCTGCTGCCGCGGCTGCACCACCGACAGGCTCTCAAGACTCAAGCCTATTAACCGTCTGAATTAGAGGTGGCTCTGCAGCCCTCTTCACTCACATCCACCTGTCAATAGGCCAGGCAGGGAGATTGAACAGGCCTGAGCCCACGCATGCTAACGGATGGGAGAAAGACCGACTGTCATTAGCTTGCTTTCCGCTCGTCTCCGTGTGCCAAGAATTAGGGCAGCGTTCAAAACAATGTCAGCCGCCGGCGATGTTCTTGTTGAGAAACTACAGATGTTGACAGTGTTCCTCCAACAACATGACACCTCAATCTGCCCACTCTCTCACACACGACACACACACACAGACACACACACGCGCAGACACACAGAGACACACACACGCGCAGACACACACACACACACACGCGCAGACACACACACGCGCAGACACACACACACACGCGCAGACACACACGCGCAGACACACACACGCGCAGACACACACGCGCAGACACACACGACACACACGCGCAGACACACACGCGCGCAGACACACACGCGCGCAGACACACACACACGCGCGCAGACACACACACGCGCAGACACACACGCGCACACACACACACGCGCAGACACACACACGCGCAGACACACACACACACACGCGCAGACACACACGCGCGCAGACACACACGCGCAGACACACACGCGCGACACACACGCGCAGACACACACGCGCAGACACACACGCGCAGACACACACACGCGCAGACACACACGCGCAGACACACACGCGCAGACACACACGCGCAGACACACACGCGCGCAGACACACACGCGCACGCGCAGACACACACGCGCAGACACACACGCGCAGACACACACACGCGCAGACACACACACGCGCAGACACACACACGCGCGACACACACACGCGCAGACACACACGCGCAGACACACACACGCGCAGACACACACGCGCAGACACACACACGCGCAGACACACACGCGCAGACACACACACGCGCAGACACACACACGCAGACACACACACGCAGACACACACACGCAGACACACACACGCAGACACACACACGCAGACACACACACGCAGACACACACACGCAGACACACACACGCAGACACACACACGCAGACACACACACGCAGACACACACACGCAGACACACACACGCAGACACACACACGCGTTTCCAGAATTGTAGTGTATTGATTAGCAAATGATTGATATAATTTCCAGATGATTGATAGAGTAATTCAAATGTAGTGTAGTAGCCAGTATTTCTGACAATGAATGTGAAATAGGATATGATGTTAGTGTTACTGAAACAATAACAATATTCAATGAGAAATTACATTCATCTACATTTCATTTGCTGATCAGACACTCACAACTGGAGAGGGTTCACGAAAATCAACCCATGGTGAAATTAAAATGAGTGAAATCACTAAGGAAGAATTCAAGATGGATTTATAATGGACATGAACAGAGCTCCAGTCTCAGACTGAGGGGAGGGCGGCCATTTCCTGGCAATGGGAAAAGATAGGATGTAATGTAACGACTATAGCGAATGCCTCTGGCTCCAGTATGTGAAGGATGATGGGCCGACCCCAGGGAGCTGTAATGGGAGCTAGTTGTGGCCGGGGATCAGGGATGCTGCCTCCCATTGCTGGGCTGAAATACAACCCGTGTCCCAGAGCAATCAAACTGACCTGAGAGCAGCTACACGGACACCGCCCCTGAACAGATTAGGACTACGGGGCTCCGCAGGGTTCAATCTTCGCCCCCCAAAATGAGATTGCGGTGAGGTGGTTATGAGGCCTATGGGAATGTGATGTTTTCTGGAGGGGGTGAGATGTTGCTGCCCCTAAAAGCTGATCGCAAGTCAGATCTATTTATTGGGCACTGATGTTTTAGGTTGGGATTGGGTTAGAATAAACGGATTCTAAATCTGGGGTTACTCATGATAATCCATGGGAGCTATTGTTAGTGAATGACAATAGTAGCTCCTTATCTTTCTACTCTGAACACCAATCGGTGGACTCTTTACTTTCATAGAACAACAAATAACATTTGGTACGTTCAAAACAACTATTATCAATGTTGTTGGGAAACTGGTCGGTCGGGGGAAAACCTGATCCAACATTCAGAATTTATAAAGACTCTCCTCCAAAAAGAGTCTTTATAAATTAGACTCATATCATACTCCATCGAGTATTTACAGTATGGTTTCAGTCAGCTAGTTCTTCAGCCATCCCAAAACACAGGTGAGCATTAGAGGGAGACTAGTGAAGGAATGAAGTGTTGGAACAAAGCTATTCAATCAACCCACTCAAGACGTTCTTCTTCTGTAGCATCCTGATGAGTGAAGAGACAAATGGGGGGGGCACCCTTTTTCTCCCATACACACAGACACACTCCCTGAAGCTACGTTTGCACATAATTACAACAGCTAGCTCGGAATAGACCACAGCTGCAATTACAGTGGCAAAAATAAGACCCGGGACGAACGGCACCGCAAACATTTAGCGCTTTTAGACTGAACACACCTTTCACCTTCTCTGTAACCAGATCACACACACGTAGCTACGTAGGCTACACACACACACACACGTAGCTACGTAGGCTACACACACACACACGTAGCTACGTAGGCTACACACACACGTAGCTACGTAGGCTACACACACACACACGTAGCTACGTAGGCTACACACGTAGCTACGTAGGCTACACACACACGTAGCTACGTAGGCTACACACACAGCTACGTAGGCTACACACACGTAGCTTCGTAGGCTACACACACGTAGCTTCGTAGGCTACACACACAGAGATGTGTACACACAGAGATGTGTACACACACGTAGCTACGTAGGCTACACACACAGAGTGAGATGTGCACACACACGTAGCTATGTAGGCTACACACACACAGATGTGCACACGTAGCTACGTAGGCTACACACACACAGATGTGCACACGTAGCTACGTAGGCTACACACACACAGAGATGTGCACACACACATTCCACCCGCTTTCCTCCCACACCTCCCCATAGAGTTCCTGGTCCAGGACCGGCTCCTAGTTGTGCTTGGCCCGCCCCCCCTCCAGGACCGGCTCCTAGTTGTGTTTGGCCCGCCCCCTTCAGGTAGCTCTTCCAGCGCTTCACCACATCCCGGAAGATGGGCGCGTTATCGATGGACGCCAGCAGCTGCAGCTGGTTGATGTGCGTGGTGTGGTAGTCCCAGCGTGCCAGGTTGGGGGCTGTGCCCAGCATGTAGTGCCGCAGGTCGTAGATGCTGCCCGAGCCCGTGTCATACAGTGGCAGCATGGCCTTGAGGGACTCCATGCCCCTGGAGAACAACAGGCCAGACTCCCGGCCTAGTTTCTCGCCCGCCGTCTCGGCCAGATCGTGGAGACCGAGCAGCGAGTATATGAAGCCGTTGAGCACGAAGGAGCCTGGTGTAGTGGGGTACTCGTACCAGTCGTACTTGTTCATGAAGACAGCCTTGACGCCGTGCTGTTCAGAGTGCAGCTTGTAGGGGCCGGTGGCACGCAGCGCAGCGTTCAGGACGTCTGGTCCTTGGTGAGCAGGTAGGCGCGGACCAGAGTCGACATGGCCTGGCCCTGCGCCATGGCGGAGTACCAGCCAGGCTCCAGCGGGCGGAAGCCCTCGCCCAGCTTGCGTGTGACCATGATGGGCCATCCGCCACGCTCGTCCTGGTTGCGCAGCAGCCAGTCACTGGCGGCGAAGAAAGCAGCCGTGTGCGCCGTGGTGGAGATGGTGACGTTGTCGATGGCACCGCGCCCACGGACTATCAGTCGCACAACCCGCCGCGGCATCACCTGGAAACAGGGGGAGGGTTGGTTTCACTGAAGCCATGTTTAACATGATAGGAACATTAACTCTTCCTACCAAGATTCACACAACTTCTACATTTCTGGTACTTTAGAATCTTATGGGTTATATGCTGATTTGGTAACTAACATTTAAAAATGTTCCTGGAGATCTACCCTCCTGTAGGTTTTATCTCCAACCCTGTTCCTGGAGATCTACCCTCCTGTAGGTTTTAACTCCAACCCTGTTCCTGGAGATCTACCCTGCTGTAGGTTAACTCCAACCCTGTTCCTGGAGATCTACCCTGCTGTAGGTTTTAACTCCAACCCTGTTCCTGGAGACCTACCCTGCTGTAGGTTTTAACTCCAACCCTGTTCCTGGAGACCTACCCTGCTGTAGGTTAAATCCAACCCTGTTCCTGGAGATCTACCCTGCTGTAGGTTAACTCCAACCCTGTTCCTGGAGATCTACCCTGCTGTAGGTTAACTCCAACCCTGTTCCTGGAGATCTACCCTCCTGTAGGTTTTAACTCCAACCCTGTTCCTGGAGATCTACCCTCCTGTAGGTTAACTCCAACCCTGTTCCTGGAGATCTACCCTGCTGTAGGTTTTAACTCCAACCCTGTTCCTGGAGAGTTACCCTGCTGTAGGTTTTAACTCCAACCCTCTTCCTGGAGATCTACCCTGCTGTAGGTTTTAACTCCAACCCTGTTCCTGGAGACCTACCCTGCTGTAGGTTAAATCCAACCCTGTTCCTGGAGATCTACCCTGCTGTAGGTTAACTCCAACCCTGTTCCCTTAGAGTTACCCTCCTGTAGGTTAACTCCAACCCTGTTCCTGGAGAGTTACCCTCCTGTAGGTTAACTCCAACCCTGTTCCTGGAGATCTACCCTGCTGTAGGTTAACTCCAACCCTGTTCCTGGAGATCCACCCTCCTGTAGGTTAACTCCAACCCTGTTCCTGGAGATCTACACTCCTGTAGGTTAACTCCAACCCTGTTCCTGGAGATCTACCCTCCTGTAGGTTAACTCCAACCCTGTTCCTGGAGATCTACCCTCCTGTAGGTTAACGCCAACCCTGTTCCTGGAGATCTACCCTCCTGTAGGTTTTAACTCCAACCCTGTTCCTGGAGATCTACCCTCCTGTAGGTTTTAACTCCAACCCTGTTCCTGGAGATCTACCCTCCTGTAGGTTTTAACTCCAACCCTGTTCCTGGAGATCTACCCTCCTGTAGGTTTTAACTCCAACCCTGTTCCTGGAGATCTACCCTCCTGTAGGTTTTAACTCCAACCCTGTTCCTGGAGATCTACCCTCCTGTAGGTTTTAACTCCAACCCTGTTCCTGGAGATCTACCCTGCTGTAGGTTAACTCCAACCCTGTTCCTGGAGATCTATCCTGCTGTAGGTTTTAACTCCAACCCTGTTCCTGGAGATCTACCCTGCTGTAGGTTTTAACTCCAACCCTGTTCCCTTAGAGTTACCCTCCTGTAGGTTAACTCCAACCCTGTTCCTGGAGAGTTACCCTCCTGTAGGTTAACTCCAACCCTGTTCCTGGAGAGTTACCCTCCTGTAGGTTAACTCCAACCCTGTTCCTGGAGATCTACCCTCCTGTAGGTTAACGCCAACCCTGTTCCTGGAGATCTACCCTCCTGTAGGTTTTAACTCCAACCCTGTTCCTGGAAATCTACCCTCCTGTAGGTTAACGCCAACCCTGTTCCTGGAGATCTACCCTCCTGTAGGTTTTAACTCCAACCCTGTTCCTGGAGAGTTACCCTCCTGTAGGTTTTAACTCCAACCCTGTTCCTGGAGATCTACCCTCCTGTAGGTTAACTCCAACCCTGTTCCTGGAGATCTACCCTCCTGTAGGTTAACTCCAACCCTGTTCCTGGAGATCTACCCTCCTGTAGGTTTTAACTCCAACCCTGTTCCTGGAGAGTTACCCTGCTGTAGGTTTTAACTCCAACCCTGTTCCTGTTCCCTTAGAGTTACCCTCCTGTAGGTTAACTCCAACCCTGTTCCTGGAGAGTTACCCTCCTGTAGGTTAACTCCAACCCTGTTCCTGGAGATCTACCCTCCTGTAGGTTTTAACGCCAACCCTGTTCCTGGAGATCTACCCTCCTGTAGGTTTTAACTCCAACCCTGTTCCTGTACCCTCCTAGGTTAACGCCAACCCTGTTCCTGGAGATCTACCCTCCTGTAGGTTTTAACTCCAACCCTGTTCCTGGAGAGTTACCCTCCTGTAGGTTAACTCCAACCCTGTTCCTGGAGATCTACCCTCCTGTAGGTTAACGCCAACCCTGTTCCTGGAGATCTACCCTCCTGTAGGTTTTAACTCCAACCCTGTTCCTGGAAATCTACCCTCCTGTAGGTTTTAACGCCAACCCTGTTCCTGGAGATCTACCCTCCTGTAGGTTTTAACTCCAACCCTGTTCCTGGAGAGTTACCCTGCTGTAGGTTTTAACTCCAACCCTGTTCCTGGAGATCTACCCTCCTGTAGGTTAACTCCAACCCTGTTCCTGGAGATCTACCTCCTGTAGGTTTTAACGCCAACCCTGTTCCTGGAGATCTACCCTCCTGTAGGTTTTAACTCCAACCCTGTTCCTGGAGAGTTACCCTGCTGTAGGTTTTAACTCCAACCCTGTTCCTGGAGATCTACCCTCCTGTAGGTTAACTCCAACCCTGTTCCTGGAGATCTACCCTCCTGTAGGTTAACGCCAACCCTGTTCCTGGAGAGTTACCCTGCTGTAGGTTTTAACTCCAACCCTGTTCCTATAGAGCCACCCTCCTGTAGGTTTTTCACGACAACCCTGTTCCTGGAGAACCACCCTCCTGTAGGATTTTTCACTACACCCCTAATCTACTGCAGCCGATTCTAATAATTAGCTGGTTGACAAACTGAATCAACTGGGGATTGGAGAGCCCTGCTCTAACACAATTAAAACTGAAGGTGCTAACCTTGGTGGCCTTGACGGCCTTGGTGTTGGACAGGCCCACGCCCTTCCTCAGGTCTGTCAGCAGGTCCCGGGTGACCGTGGACCAGGCGGCACGGGGCCCGATGCCGTAGGTGATGTCGCGGCCGCTGAAGGCGATGAGCTGAGCGGAGGTGACATAGTGGATGATGAAGGGCGCGCCCTTCTCCGTGGTCTCCAGCACCACAGACACGCTTCCGTTGGAGGTGAACTTGAGGTCGAAGGAGATGATAAAGTCCTTGGAGTTGCCCAGGGGGAGGGAGACACCTTCAGAGTTCTCTGTAGTGACAGGAGGGAGAAACAACATGGTGGGTTTAATGGTTTCACAGTTCTTCACAGTGCTGGTAGTCACTAGGGTCCATCGTTCTCTGAACTAATGAGAATGTGTGTATTTGGGTTTGTTCTCAAGGTTAAGAACAGGGTGAGGGAGATTGTTACGTTGGATTTATTTTGTAACAAAGCGCTGCATTTAGAAAAAGGCCCATCACACCCAAGACAGTTTGTCTTAAACATGCGGCATCATAAAGAGCTAGCGTGTCATTCTAAGGACAGCTTTCTGTAGGCTTGCATTGTAATAGAACGTTGAGAAGCCCCCCCCCCTCCAACAGATGTATGGGTTCTGAGAGAAAGTCGTCCCCCCCCTCCAACAGATGTATGGGTTCTGAGAGAAAGTCCCCCCTATGGGATCCTGGTTAGTATGTATGTGAGAAAGTGACTTGGGGGGAAGAGAGTGAGGGGGAAGAGAAGGAAGAGAACAGGAGAAGAGAGATAGTAGGGAGAGAAAGAGAGACATAGTGGGGAGAGAATGAAAATAGACCAAGGTGCTGCTTGGCCCATATCCTAATTACACCCCTAAAAGAAATATGTAAAAAAAAAAAAAAAAAAATCTAAATTCAGTAATTGGTTCTGTTTTTCACTTAATTGTTTTTCAGGTTTTTCGCTCTCAAAAATCACACTTATTAAAACAATCTAAAAATGGGATATTCTAAGTCAACAACCATACTAAACCACATCAGAAGACCACTTTTGAGGTCTGGGAAAATGTTTTAAATGTGAGTGTGTAGTCACCCTTTAATTCCAGTGTGCACCTAGCAAGAGGCTGTTTAGCTAGGTTTTTGTAGCACACATTTGCATTGTCACACGTGGGTAGTTTACAATACTAATACCCACTGGATTGATGTAAATAAAAATGATTCTGTCAGGTAAACAGAGGCTACTTTGTAGTTAACATTTAATTCAGAATGTTTTTGAGACGGCCTTTCCATCTATCGGGAGATTTTTTATTAGCATCATAGCTAACGGCTACACAGTGATAGCGGCGCACACCGTCCATACAGCATTGAGACGGAGGAATTCTCCTTGCCTCATCAGAAAGTTGCAGGAAATAAGAATCACTCTGTTCATTTCATGATAAACTTGGGCAAATGAATGCATACTTTTATACATTTAGTTGGTTCCCTACTGATAAGTTCAATACATTTTTTGAATATTGTTGAACTCCGTTTTATTGTCTGGATTCAGTCCACATCTCGCACTGCAACACTTCCTTAGGCAGCAGCCCAGCATGGAACACACAGTTTGACAATACTACTAGGAAATGTTGAATCCCTCACACACACACACACGTACAGTACCAGTCAAAAGTTTGGACACACCTACTCATTTAAGGGTTTTGCACACAAGAGTGTGCAAAGCTGTCATCACAGCAAAGGGTGGCTGCTTTGAAGAATCTCAAATATAAAATAGATTTAGATTTGTTTTAACACTTTTTTTGGTTACTACATGACTCCATATGTGTTATTTCATAGTTCTGATGTCTTCACAATTACTCTACAATGTAGAAAATAGTAAAAAATAAAAACCCTGGAATAAGTAGGTGTCCAAACTTTTGACTGGTACTGTATATGTAGAGACACACCCACTTCCTTCCAAACAGAGATCATCTTCTGAACTTATCCCAAACTGTTCAGGCCCCTTGTCAGCGGCTAAGCCTGGCTCCCTCCCTCCTACTAAGTCTGCACCCCACAGCACTCTGAAAACACTCAGAGGAGGAGGCACTGTTAAACTTTCAGAAAGAGAGAGTGTGCACACACAAGAAAGAGATAAAAGGAGAGGCAGAGTGATGGCTCCCTCAGTCAGAGAAAACAAGAGTAAGACAGAGACAGGCACAGACCAACAGAGAGGCACAGACCAAGAGACAGTCAGGCAGGCACAGACCGAGAGACAGTCAGGCTGGCAGGCAGGGCCCCAGGTTTCTACAGCTCTTTAATGCACTCATAAATCCATTACTTAAGGCAACCCAGAGAGTAAGTGGATTTGTACTGTGGCCCTGTGATTACTCTGCCATCAATAAATGATGGGCTGGGAATACAGACGAGATCCCATCTCCTCTCTGATGCTGCTGCTCATCACCGTGGTTGAGAGAGACACTATGCTAGGTTGTCTGATGCTGCTGATCACCGGGGGTGAGAGAGACACTATGCTAGGTTGTCTGATGCTTGTCTGATAGGTTGCTGATCTGATCACGGGGGTGAGAGAGACACTATGCTAGGTTGTCTGATGCTGCTGATCACCGGGGTGAGAGAGACACTATGCTATAGGTTGTCTGATGCTGCTGATCACCGGGGGTGAGAGAGATACTATGCTAGGTTGTCTGCAGCACAGGTGCACTAATCCATACATTGCCTTCATTCACACACCTGGACTTTTTCCACATTATGTTGAGTTAGACTGATTTTAAAATGGATTCAATTGAGAATGTGTGTCACGGATCTACACACAGCACCCCATAATGTCAGTGGAATTATGTTTTTAGAAATATTTACAAATTAATAAAAATCAAAAGTTGTAATTTCGTCAATAAGTATTCTGCACAGAGAGAGAGATCTATATATATATATATATATATATTACATTGGATAAAAGTAGAGACTCAGAGCTACAAAATGGTATTATCATACACTACAGAACAATGGGAAAGTAATTCTGTTTTGAAAATTGATAAACGTGTAACCTCACTTTTGACAAAATGTCTTGAATGTTTTGGTACACCTCCTGGAGAGCTCTTTTTGTCTACACCCATTCAGCATCGTTCACACTTTAAGCTTTAGTCCCACCAGCTCCTTAAGGATTCACATGCGAGGCCATGTACTAAACAAGCAAAGACATCAAGAATAAAGGCTGTTTTATACTATGGGTGTGTTAATAATTTAATTTGAAGAGCAGAAGATCATGTTAGCTCCACATACTCACTGTTAGCCTGCACTGGGAGTCTGGGGTGCATCATGTTAGCTCCACATACTCACTGTTAGCCTGCACTGGGAGTCTGGGCTGCATCATGTTAGCTGCACATACTCACTGTTAGCCTGCACTGGGAGTCTGGCATCATGAGTCTGGGAGTCTGGGGTGCATCATGTTAGCTCCACATACTCACTGTTAGCCTGCACTGGGAGTCTGGGCTGCATCATGTTAGCTCCACATACTCACTGTTAGCCTGCACTGGGAGTCTGGGCTGCATCATGTTAGCTGCACATACTCACTGTTAGCCTGCACTGGGAGTCTGGGCTGCATCATGTTAGCTGCACATACTCACTGTTAGCCTGCACTGGGAGTCTGGGCTGCATCATGTTAGCTCCACATACTCACTGTTAGCCTGCACTGGGAGTCTGGGCTGCATCATGTTAGCTCCACATACTCACTGTTAGCCTGCACTGGGAGTCTGGGCTGCATCATGTTAGCTCCACATACTCACTGTTAGCCTGCACTGGGAGTCCTGCACTGTTAGGGACTGTTAGCCTGCACTGGGAGTGCATCATGTTAGCTCCACATACTCACTGTTAGCCTGCACTGGGAGTCTGGGCTGCATCATGTTAGCTGCACATACTCACTGTTAGCCTGCACTGGGAGTCTGGGCTGCATCATGTTAGCCTGCACTGGGAGTCATCATGTTAGCTCCACATACTCACTGTTAGCCTGCACTGGGAGTCTGGGGTGCATCATGTTAGCTCCACATACTCACTGTTAGCCTGCACTGGGAGTCTGGGGTGCATCATGTTAGCTCCACATACTCACTGTTAGCCTGCACTGGGAGTCTGGGCTGCATCATGTTAGCTCCACATACTCACTGTTAGCCTGCACTGGGAGTCTGGGGTGCATCATGTTAGCTCCACATACTCACTGTTAGCCTTCACTGAGAGTCTGGGGTGCATCATGTTAGCTGCACATACTCACTGTTAGCCTGCACTGGGAGTCTGGGGTGCATCATGTTAGCTCCACATACTCACTGTTAGCCTTCACTGGGAGTCTGTTAGCTCCACATACTCACTGTTAGCCTGCACTGGGTGCATCATGTTAGCTGGGTGCATCCCTGCTCCACATACTCACTGTTAGCCTTCACTGGGAGTCTGGGGTGCATCATGTTAGCTCCACATACTCACTGTTAGCCTTCACTGAGAGTCTGGGGTGCATCATGTTAGCTCCACATACTCACTGTTAGCCTTCACTGGGAGTCTGGGCTGCATTATTTTAGCTCCTCACTCATGCTGCACAGAAGTTAACATTTGAATAATGTGACACGGCATGTAGAAAAGTTGAAACTGTTAATTACTGTTCGCAAAACAATGTCCATACAGGCTAAAATACTTTACAATGCAAGAAGATACCGGTAGCTCCCAGCTTTGTAGGCCAACTTTCCACCAAAAACATAATTAATTCACTTTATCGGTTTCCCTCATGTCTCTCTCTCTGTCAAAGATTTATTGCCTCAGAGAATTGAGGGCTCCGACAGGCCGGACCCCTCTTGGTTCGTGAACGACTTCATTACTAGTTAAAGAGACAGTGGCAATGTTATAAAAGAAGCTACTTCTATGCAAATGTTGTTCATCAGTACAGTAACATACGTGTCACATGGAAGGGAAACAGATTGTCATCTGTACCCCATGAAATCAGCCAAAACAAGCTGAATAACTCAACGCATGCACACACTCCTATTGAATATGCATTCACCTGTATTGTGCATAGGCCTAGGCTATATCTTGATTTACCCAGTTTTTCAATAGAGATTTAGCATTCAAAAAAGGTATTACCATGATGTTGTTATGTAGTTAGATTGTTTAACTGGTTCATACTTGGCTGTATCTGAAGAAGTCTGACGTAAAACATTTCAAATGTATTTAACTCAAAAGATGCCCGGCAATTGAACAGAGCAATACCTGAGTTCATCTGTCTGGATCAAGTGCAATTCTGTGGCTTTGGCTAATATGCCTTCTGTTTTTGCTGTGGTATCGTTTTGGTATCGAGCATTGTGATACTAAATCTGGTATCCAAATTAAAATGCAGGTATTGTGACACACTGACGACCCTCCCACTCGGTCTGCCGATTTATTTCACTTTGCTCTTTTATTCCTTAATAGGATGTCGGTGGGCGGAGCCGGGAGGGTCGTCAGTGAAATAGGATAAATGCACCTCTTCCCCATTCATTGGGGAGACTCTCTCCATGCAGACACAGATTTTGTAATCAGTAGTGTGGCAGTTTTTGATTGTTTGCGTTGGCACCTTTCAACACCCCTCATTATCACATTTATGCACGGAACCACTCACACTACTGATTACTGACTACACACACCATTGTTAATTATATTTAGTTTACTTTAGTTAAATAAATATATTTTGTTATTCCTTATCTCGACGTTGTCTCCTTTTTTGTTACGCACTTTGAGTCGGTTCATGACAACACACACACAAATACAAACCCAAGTTCTCAATTGTGCTCTCACACAGACTTGTTTAGTCTCTCAAAAACACACACACACTTATTTAGGCCTATCGAAACACACAAGCACTCACACATTCATAGACCACAGCTCTAGCCATATGGAGCTTAGCTAGTGACAACAATTACCCCACTGTCTCCTTATAGAATGGCCCTGCTAATGTTAATGGGGTTCGATCTGCTGCAGGGGGAAAACTGCATTACAGGATGATCAACAAAAGAACGGGCATCAGCGCCCAGAATCCAGGCGCCTCTCTGCCATTGACGACTGAGACATACAGTAGTGACCACAATCTGCTCTGTATGGGATATGTAGGCCACAAGCTTCCAATCAAATGAAACTCATTGATCCGCTTGTCAGATACCCAAGGGGGGGGAAGAGAGAGAGCGAGAGAGAGAGGGAGAGAGAGAGCAAGCGAGCGAGAGGGATTGTGGGAGTTCATTCTAGTAGGTTGACGTCACGAGTCTTGTCCTGGAGGCAGAACTGAGCAACTTCCCTTTAGATTGGCCAGCTGAAAAGTCAAAATTGGGTTAGCAGTGGGTTAAGGTTCAAATAATGACTTTGTGGCTGTGCAGAGCTGCCTCAATAGCAAGATTCATGAGGAAAAAAACATTAACCTGCGCAATTCTATGGGGACTAAGAAAGATGAGTAGAGAGAGGAATAGCCTTCAAAAAAGATGGAGCAGAGAAGAAAAATGGCCAGACAAAGGTGAGAGCGAGAAAGAGAAAGACAAAAGAGCGATCAAGGAGAGGTTGATGATGTTATAATGATCAAGGTCTAAGAAAGCTCTACAGAGATTGAGGTGAGGACAGAACTGAATAGAGCAGAACATTCCAGCCTCATTTTCAACCACTGCATTCTGTCCACCACAAAGATAGAATAATATTCTTGTGTGTTTCTATTTCCATCTACCTCCCCGTACGGCAGAAATACATGTGCTGCTGCCCTCCTACCTGGGGCACTGAACTGGCGCACAGCGGTGGCACGGCCCTTGTCGTGGAGCCGTGTGAGGCTGCAGCCCTTGGGGACCGTCCAGGGCCCGCTGGGTGAGGCCGCGCGGTTGTCCTTTTCCTCAGCCGCGTCGTACAGCTCCACATGGGGTGGCCGCTCCGTCAGGTTCTTGCTGTAGTGGCTCAGGCCGTACTGGGCGATCTGGATGGCATAGAAGTAACCCTGGGGACCCCACTGGGTGGAGAGGGGCACGCCTGGGGGACAGGGAGAGAGGTTACATAATGAAACAGTGATTACACATGAAAACATGGTCAGTTGAGGCACTAGCATCACAAAGCAGTGACATCACCTGTTTTTAAAGTTCATGCCTGAGCATGAGTACCCAGGACGCCACTGAATAATTACTGTCTTGTTTTCAGAGACACTTCATTCTTGATACACTGTGTGATATCATTTCGATATCAGTTGCAATTAGTTGCTGTTGTGCTATTTTGTTAGTTTTTTTGCGTTGTTTGTAACTTATTTTGTACATAATGTTGCTGCTACCGTCTCTTATGACCAAAAATTACTTCTGGACATCAGAACTGGGATTACACACCACGAACTGGAATAATCTTTTTCTTTAAAAGAGTAAGACGAGAAAGATATACTGCTCTCCCGGGAACAGGCCCAGATCCCAGTCATTTGGGTGAAGAAAAGACAGAGGGAAAGGACGCAGATCAGGCTGCCTTCTGAGAATCCGTAGGCGAGAGAGTAAACGCCCACTGCCATCAATTCTACTAGCTAACATGCAATCATTGGAAAATAAAACCTACGATTATGATTATCCTACCAATGGTACATGAACTTCTTTCGGATCAGTGGGACGCTAGCGCAAAATTCTAATTACTATAATTATTTAACTTTCATAAAATCACAAGTGTAATACATCAAAATAAAGCTTAACTTGTTGTTAATCCAGCCACCATGTCAGATTTCAAAAAGGCTTTACGGCGAAAGCAAACCATGCGATTATCTGACGACAGCGCCCGCATACAACAAATGAAAAACATATTTCAACCAGGCAGGTGCGACACAAAAGTCAGAAATAGCGATATAGAAAATGCCTTACCTTTGAAGATCTTCTTCTGTTGGCACTCCAAAGGGTCCCAGAAACATCACAAATGGTACTTATTTATATCCCCTCCTTTTTATGTCCATTTATTTGGTGCGTTTGATTCAGAAATACACCGGTTCCAACTCGCCCAACATGACTACAAAGTATCTAATAAGTTACCTGTAAACTTGGTCCAAACAATGTTCCTAATCCAACCTTAGATATCCTAAAACGTAAATAGTCGATAAAATAGACGGAATATACTGTGTTCAATAGCGGATAAAAACGTGGAACGAACTCCTGGTCACGTGCACTAAACAGAAGAGTCCACTTGGCTTGACACTCAAATAACAGCCCTACTTCTTCATTTCTCAAAAGAAAAACATCAACCAATTTCTAAAGACTGTTGACATCTAGTGGAAGCCATAGGAACTGCAACCAGGTTCCTCATAAATATAGTTCCCCATAGAAAACTAATTGAAAACAGTGACCCCAATTTTCTTTTCTGGATGGTTTGTCCTCAGGGTTTCACCTGCCAAATAAGTTCTGTTATACTCACAGACATCATTTTAACGTTTTAGAAACTTTAGAATGTTTATCTAAATCTACCAATTATATACATATCCTAGCTTCTGGGCCTGAGAAACAGGCGGTTTACTTTGGGCCCGCTTTTCATCCGGACGTGAAAATACTTCCCCTTGTCCCAATGAAGTTAAGAACTGTAATATCTTATGTTTCACCGAGTTGTGGCGGCAGACGGGGCGCGGCGGCAGACGGGGCGCGGCGGCAGACGGCGCGGCGGCAGACGGCGGCGGCGGCAGCGCGGCGGCAGACAGAGCTGAGCTACATAGCTGGAAGGACAAAGATAGAAAAGGAGAGAGTCCTATAAAGAGAAGGGAGAGCAATGCAGAGAGGGAGGGGGGACAAAGTGAAGCAAGACGCGGCCTATTTTAGAAACAAAGATGGAGAAATCGGCAAGCACACAGAGAGAAAGAAAAATGGCCACATTAAGTGATCAGAGAGACAGACAAGATTCAAGCTAATCTATTTCCAACGTCAGGTACCCAGGGGCTAGCCTCCTCGTCCCACTAGAAATAGCCTGGGCTGCCTGGCGGGTGGCACCCTGATGAATAGATAGTTTACCTAAAGAGCTCATGACAGAGACAGCATGACAATCACATTTGCGGCTAGCGTTAGGCTAGCCCATAGTGTTTTGGTGGTGGTGGGGGTGATTATTCTGCATTAAGCAATGGGGGGGTGTGAATCAGTTTGCATTGTTTTTTCCTGTGCAACAAACACTGGACCAATGGGTGTCAAAAGTTTAAAGAAGCTTCCTCATATCTCCTTTCCTTCATCTGCACCCAATGTAAAAAAAAAAAGAGGGATCCACCATATTGCCTTCCGCTGTCCTCAGAGCAGATTAAGGACAAGAGATGAGGAGAGAAAGACCGTTAAGTATCAAGTATAAACCGGCAAGACCAGACAAAAGGACGGCAGAGTTCAGGATTATTAATAATGGAATAGTTGAGGTTGTGACGTTTCATGAATTTGGGAGCATAGTGTTCAGTATTCATTAGTCTGCCTTCAGTTCTCCATACAAAACCTAGTCAGTTGCCAGGTCGCCCTCCACCTATCTCACACAAACACTCAGCGTGCACATCCATTATTTCTCAGGGGCTGCTGAGTAAAGAAGAGACATGTCTGATGTTGAAAGGATACCTGGCGCATGAAGACTCTCCAAAGAAAATAGATCATTTTTGGTGTGAAAATGGCTTATAATGGTTTGACTATTGCTTAGATCTTCCTGAGCTATGTTGACTTTAAAGATGACGCAAGCCATTCTCACTTAAAACTTCATTTACACTTGGGCCGCGTGGCAGCAGCAGCTCTAAGCACCATGGCATGGGATTTCTACACACTGCAGGAGTTAAATTAAGTCTTAGGTTTGGCGACAGTGTCTGGCCTAGATTCTATTCAGAGAGTCCTGAGCCCCCTCCACACACACTCACTCCTCTCCTCTGGATGAAGAGATTCATAGACATCATTAGAGAGTGAGTGAGTGAGTGAGTGAGTGAGTGAGTGAGTGAGTGAGTGAGTGAGTGAGTGAGTGAGTGAGTGAGTGAGTGAGTGAGTGAGTGAGTGAGTGAGTGAGTGAGTGAGTGAGTGAGTGAGTGAGTGAGTGAGTGAGTGAGTGAGTGAGTGAGTGAGTGAGACACTGGGGGAAGAGAAAGACCGTGAGAACACAAGAGACTAGAAAGTGAAAGAAAAGCTCTATGGGTTGAGGAGAGAAGCTTCTCTCTCCAGTAATGACATGCACCCTGCTAGAACTTCATTCCTAAAGACTCAACTTCAGCAGCAACTCCGTCACCTGATAAGAGTTTTCCATAAGCTCCGACCATCGGAGAAATAGCCGATAAACTGCTTTGTCAGCCGGCTACTTTTTCCACTTCATTAATTAACTAGGCTTCTTTTCATTTAAAGAGTTTAAATTCGCTAGTCAGAAAAGTCAGTAGAGCCTTCTCTCACTCGAATGAACGACATGAATCTTCTAGTGATCTATTTATAGGACAGGCGCCTGTCAGTCACAAAGCCAGAGATGACAGGGACACTGCTGGAATGTCAGTCTGCTGTCTGTCCCACCACTCGGTACCCGTGTGATCTTTGTGCACTCTGGTTGGCTACAGTCACATTTATTTTCATGGAGGTAGCGAGGTACTCTTCAACGTCTCCTGTGAGTGAATTTACACTTCCAATGTACATTAATGGAAGTGGTAACGATGAGTTCAAATCCACTTAATTATTGTTTTGTGGCATATTCATTTATTTTCTTTTGCGTGTTCCATAGGCCTACTATAGCCAGCCATAGAGTCCCGGCCCATAGACTACTTACTGTGCTTGGATTGACGACCAAACAGCAAGTATTGAACAGTTTATAAAAGGTGTCGAACTGATTGAATAAAGTCAATCTTCTAGATCCCTTTGCCATTTATAAACCATACTTTGATATTTATAATTCCATGGTATCGAATCGGGACAAGTAAACCAGCTCTCTAATTTGAATACTGGTAGGCTACTACTGCAGATAAATGATGAAAACATTCGGTGAAGATGTTGAATCCTCACTGCAGGAACAATAAATATATATGATAAATATGATCTAATAAAACAGATTGAAGGTTATAAAAGCTAATGTCATGGTACTTGGTATGGTGTTATTCAAAATATTGATATAGGCCTACTGATTTGATTAGTGTCCACAATCGAGTCGTCAACTGCGGCTTTCTGTGTATCAAAGCACATGTTAAACACCTGCTTCACATTCTTCAAATCACACTTGTAGGTCTTTTCATAAGCACCTGACTTTGTATAAAAGTGGGGGTGCACAAACTGGCGGGGAGTCTGGGTGTCCTCCCCTTAACATGTTATTTTAAACCCATTTTCCTGCAATTCTATATTGTTTCTCAACAGGGAATCCATGTTCACATGACATCATTTTTTCTCTTGTTTTTTCCACAATAAAACTAAATTAAAAGAGTAGACTACACTCGTTTCTGACAAGATGACTAATCTACCGCTTTCCCTCAAAGTCCTACCCACCGAGATTGATTGACAGGTCTGAAACCCTATGAACTGACTCAAACATCCTGCCCCCTCCCTTGACAATCCCACCCACAGTGATTGATTGACAGGCCAAACTGTTAAAGCAGGGGTGTCAAACTCATTCCATGGAGGGCCTTGTGTCTGCAGGTTGTTGCTTTTTGCTTTCAATTAAGCCCTAGACAACCAGCTGTGAGGAGTTCCTTACTAAATTAGTGACCTTAATTCATCAATCAAGCTCAAGGGAGGAGCAAAAACCGGCAGACACCCGACTCTCCGTGGAACGAGTTTGACATACCTGTTAAAGGGATAGTTCACCCAAAATACAAAATTACATTGGTTTCCTTACCCTAAAAGTGTCCAAAGCAGCAGAGCCAATCAAATACATTACTTGAAGAACAAACATCATTGTGACAATTCATGTTGCAGTAAAACTAAATATGACTAACCTCAAGACCTACTTAATGTTAAAAACATTCCCGCGGGCCACCCCCCTTTTCTAGACCCACGGACCAATTTCACACAAGAAACATTGAAAAATAGGCGCAATATCGAAATGCTGGCCGCTAGACTAACTAGCATGGTCGAATTACTGCCCGGGGTGTGGCCCATTGATCATCAGTTATCATATAAAACTGCAAACATTTGCAGACACCCTATGGCAAAATCCACCCTATGGCAAAATCCACCCTATGGCAAAATCCACCCTATGGCAAAATCCAAAACTACTAGCACGCTGAATTCATCCATTTTAAGAAATGTTCATTGTTAAGTCATGCGTCTCTGCTTAATACAACAACTAATTTGACCAATCTGGGAGGTAAAGTCATTACCGTATTCAATCATTTAGCTGTGTATTTCAGATGGAATATAGACAGAATGTACCAGGGGCCACCAAAATAGAGCTTGTTCTGCAAAACAAAAATACCTGGGGGGTATGCCCCCCCCAGACTGGAACTCTCTGGCTGGCTACTTTTTCCATGTACTGACAGAAAACACTGCTGATATACATTCTAATAAGTAAAAAACTGTATGCCTACGCCTCCCTTCTAATATAGAAACGCAACGCATAAAGAGGACATGACATCACGTCAAAATAAACCACTTATTGTTCCGTGAATTGCATTTATACGTCAAAGAGTTGCCTTTTGAACACGAAATGTAAACAAATGAGTCCACTTGACATCTCCACTCTGACCAAGTCTGTTGTGGAGGAGTCTCTCAGTGGATGGGGAAAGCTTTGAGTTGGTCCCAGAGTGATTAGGCAGGGTTAAAGTAGGGACAGAGATGAAAGGAGACCCATGTTTAATGCATTATGCTCCAAGGGGCCTTCGCTAAATAACTTCTCCATGGATACCAGGGCGCATCGGGTAGAAACGCTCCCAAAACCTTACGGCTGAGCCCTCGGGTCCCTCTAGCTGTGACGACCTAATTAATGGAGTGATATATTCACCCCTTTATAAGATGCAAAGTTGCAGTTGAGGTGTGAGAGAGTGCCCGTCTCTCCTCGTCTACAGGAAATGGGTGAGAGAGAATAAGTTAGCTCCCTCCAGCTTCATACAGTACCACAAATGGATTCTGCTCAGCTCCTGACTGACCCATTTTCCGCCCCAGTGAAATGCAGCCCTCCACACCTGTGGTGCAGAACACTGTTGGGTGAAGGTAGCAGCATTTACTACCCAGCTGGACCCAACAACAGGGTGCAGTTCAGCCACGCAACAAATCTAGAGTGACGCAGCAACGAATAAATCTGCAGGGGATTGACTTTTTTCATTTACAAACTGCTACAGTAAATTCCTATGACTGTTCCTGAGATGATTGTTTCCGGTCAGTGGCTTATTTTTATCATTCAAAAGAAGTTACAAGGTTTCACATTTTAATGTTGGTCATTTGAATAATTACACAATGGTCAGCAGGTAGTGAGAGCACACCACAAATGTTTATCACTTCAGGCACATGTACCCCCCGCTGCTCTGTCTGGCTCCAACAGTCCCCCCCGCTCTGTCTGGCTCCAACAGTCCCCCTCTGTCTGGCTCCAACAGTCGTCGTCCCCCCCCTCTGTCTGGCTCCAACAGCCCCCCCCGCTGCTCTGTCTGGCTCCAACAGTCCCCCCCCTGTCTGGCTCTGTCTGGCTCTAACACAATCAGTCTTGTTACTGTAGTGTTAACTTTTTGTCGACCAAATTGACAGAGAGTTCTAGATCTGTCATTCTCATTGAAAGTTTAACAAGCTTAAGTTCAAGTTTCTCCACCTTTTACTTTGGGTTTTGTACACCAGCTTCAAACAGCTGAAAATACTATATTTTTGGTTATTGAAAATATATTTCAAAGTGGATTAGATGGTACAATGATTCCCTACACATTGCTTGTTTAGTCACAGTGATGTGTGCATCACCTTTAAAGCAGGCCTTGTTGCTGTGTTCCAGGCTCCATCACATCCGGACGTGATTGGGACTCCCATAGGGCGGCGCACAATTGGCCCAGCGTCGTCCGGGTTTGATGGGTAGGCCGTCATTGTAAATAAGAATTTGTTCTTAACTGACTTGCCTGGTTAAATAAGAGGTTCAATTAAATAACTAAGAAAGTACAGAAAGGCTACATCTCGGCTGCATTAGGATGCCAGTAAGACCCTACATGTTGACGATGGGCTGTCAAAAGATAATGAATATCTATTAGACAACTCCCCTCAAGTATACAAGGCCACTTTACCAACTAGCATTGGGAAGGGTCCAGCATGATGATAATGTGGTTTGGAGCCAGAGCTTTCTGAAATGGGCTATTGATTTCTGGGGGCTTTCCTTTTAACAAGAGGTGCCTATCAGTAATGACTTTAGTTAAGGCCGGACTCTCATTATAGCAGGATAGCTGGCCCAGTTCTCATTATAGAAGACTAGCTGGCCCAGTTCTCATTATAGAAGACTAGCTGGCCCAGTTCTCATTATAGAAGACTAGCTGGCCCAGTTCTCATTATAGCAGGTTAGCTGGCCCAGTTCTCATTATAGAAGACTAGCTGGCCCAGTTCTCATTATAGAAGACTAGCTGGCCCAGTTCTCATTATAGAAGACTAGCTGGCCCAGCTCTCATTCTCTTAAAGCTAGCATCATTCGTTGTTGATTGCAATGCTAACAAGGCCTCCAAGCTAGAGTTCCAAAACAAGTATGATAATCAAGTATGATTATGTTTGCAGTAAAAAAAAAAAAATGCATTTAGGTGGAGGAGCAGGTGATGCACGTCTTACATGCCGTTGGTAAATGGGATCTGTCTTGTTAATCAAGCCTGAAATCACATCAGCACAGAACAAGTCAACATTTTTATTTAGCCATCACACACACACACACACACACACACACTTCACTGGATTCTCCTGATTTCCCTAAGAAAAGCCAGTTGTTATCAAGCCTTGTCTGAGTTAAAACAATGTGGAAGGGCAGAAAACTGTCTGTGTTTATACCTGATTCATCTCAATGGCTCTTCATCATGATTTTCTGTTCTAGTCAAATCCACCTTCTGTTTCATTCATGTTACAGGGTACTAAAATGGTACAACATCCATAGAGCACTAAATAGTACTTGTTAGGCAACAACACATGGCAGCTACCATGCAATGACCATAAATACCATGTAGAATAATATGACTCATAGCATGACGCCTGCCTGTAATATGCATTTACGGTCAGAATTTGACTAAGCCAAGAAAGTAGAAGTGGCATATGATGAAATGAACACCTAGAGAGCAAGAGAGCGAGAGAGAGAGAGCGAGAGAGGAGAGTGAGAGGCATCAGAAAGGAGAGTAATAACAAGGAGAGAAATGGAAGGAACATGAGAGATGTTCTCTCCTTCCACACTTAGCAGTATTCGCTGTGACTTCCAGTAAGGAGAGAGTGAGAACAAGAGACAGCACAAGAACGAGAGAGAGAACGAGAGAGTGAGAGATGCAGAGGAGACGTACTGCTAGATGAGGGGGGACTGCTCACGCCATTGTGCTGTAGTCACGGCAGAACAAAAACCCAAGGCCATCCTTGGGGAGAATTTCTTGTTTAAACAGAGAAGATAAATGAAAGTGGACTGGCAGAGCAGTAAGGACAGGGACCAACACACAGAGGTAGAAAGACGCTTGGTTACACTCCGGCTCAGTAAGTGGAGCACTCGAGGACAAAGGCAGACAATGTGTGTGAGCTTCTGAGAGACTGCTCTTTTTAAGTCGTGTGTTATAGCCGACATATTCACACCCACACACCAACACGAAGCATACTTCACAACCCACAAGATAGACAAATAAAACACACAAATCAAAATGTTATTGGTCACATACACATATTTACCAGATGTTATTGCGGGTGTAGTGAAAGGTTTGTGTTCCTAGGTACAGCAGTGCATTAATATCTAACAATTCACAAAAATATACACAGCTCTAAAAGTAAAAGAATGGAATTAAGAAATATATAAACATTAGGACGAGCAATGTCAGAGTGCGTGTGAGAGACACACACACAAACTCAGCAAAAAAAGAAACATCCCATTTTCAGAACCCTGCCTTTCAAAGATAATTCGTAAAAATAACTTCCCAGATCTTCATGTGTCCAGATTCACCTAGGGGTCATGATTTGGGACTTTACAAATGTTTGATGTATTAGAATAATTGATTATGCTCATGTTATATTAATAGAAGAGGGGTTATAAGACCCCTCCCTTCTTACCTTTATAGGGTCCTAGACTACAGATTAACAAAATATATATTCTTTATAGATTTAAAATTGTTCCACAGTTGTGTGCGCTTTCTCTCTCTTATAATGTGTGACTGAGACAGAACTCTACAGGGGAGTGTGGAAGATAAGAGACTACTCAGACATTCCACAATAAATCAGCTTTGGGGAGGGGGGCTTTTAGATAAACACTGAAACTCTGTGTTTGTATAGCTATGGAAGCAGGGTTTTGGTCTCAGGAGTAAAAAGGTAATGACGTAGTCAGTGACATCACTAAGGCGGGGCTTCGGTTTAATAAAATAAATTGTGATCTTGTGTTTGACGCAGAATTTACTCAGCAACATTCGTGCTATGGTGCTGTTTGTCAACTTCTGTCTGCAATTGCATTACTAAAGATTTTTTAATTATTTAAAGATAGTCAAAATGCTAATTTCACCAATGAGCCAATGATGATTGGAAAGCAACAAATCTAACAATTGTAAAGGGTATAAACACTTACCCATGCTTGTTCAAATCAACCATAAACAATTAATGAACATGCACCTGTAGAACGGTCGTTAAGACACTAACAGCTTACTGACGGTAGGCAATTAATGTCACAGTTATGAAAACTTAGGACACTAAAGAGGCCTTTCTACTGACTCTGGAAAAACACAAAGAAAGATGCCCAGGGCCTTAGGCATGCTGCAAGGAGGCATGAGGACTTCATATGTGGCCAGGGAAATAAATTGCAATGTCCGTACTGTGAGACGCCTAAGACAGCGCAACAGAGAGACAGGACTGACAGCTGATCGTCCTCGCAGTGGCAGACCACATGTAACATGGGACAGGTACATGATGGCAACAACTGCCCGAGTTACACCAGGAACGCACAATCCCTCCATCAGTGCTCAGACTGTCCGCAATAGGCTGAGAGAGGCTGGACTGAGGGCCTGTAGGCCTGTTGTAAGGAAGGTCCTCACCAGACATTACCGGCAACAACGTCGCATATGGGTACAAACCCACCGTCGCTGGACCAGACAGGACTGGCAAAAAGTGCTCTTCACTGACAAGTCGCTGTTTTGTCTCACCAGGAGCGATGGTCGGATTTGCGTTTATCAACAAAGGAATGAGTGTTACACCGAGGAGCGGGATCGATTTGGAGGTGGAGGGTCCGTCATGGTCTGCAGCGGTGTGTCACAGCATCATCGGACTGAGCTTGCTGTCATTGCAGGAAATCAACGCTGTGCGTTACAAGGAAGACATCCTTCTTCCTCATGTGGTACCCTTCCTGCAGGCTCATCCTGACATTAACCTCAAGCACGACAATACTGCTCGTTATGTGTGTGATTTCCTGCAAGACAGGAATGTCAGTGTCCAGCCATGGCCAGTTTAGAGCCCGGATCTCAATCCCATTGAGCACGTCTGGGACCTGTTGGATCTGCAGGTGAGGTCTATGGCCATTCCCCCCCAGAAATGTCCGGGAACTTGCAAGTGCCTTGGTGCAAGAGTGGGGTAACATCTCACAACAAGAACTGGCAAATCTGGTTCAGTCCATGAGGAGGAGATGCACTGCAGTACTTAATGCAGCTGGTGGCCACACCAGATACCGAATGTTGATTTTGAACTTAGAAATGTCCTTGTTTTTGAAAGAAAAGTACATTTTTTTGTCCATTAAAATACCATCAAATTGATCAGAAATACAGTGTAGACATTGTGGCATGTTGTGTTAGCTAATCCAACTTGATAATTTAAAAAAAGGCTAATTGATAATTAGAAAACCCTTTTGCAATTATGTTAGCACCACTGAAAACTGTTTTGTTGATTAAAGAAGCAATAAAACTGGCCTTCTTCAGACTAGCTGAGAATCTGGAGAATCAGCATTTGTGGGTTCGATTACAGGCTCAAAATGGCCAGAAAAAGATCATTCTTCTGAAACTCGTCAGTCTATTCTTGTTCTGAGAAATGAAGGCTATTCCATGCGAGAAATTGCCAAGAAACTGAAGATCCCATACAACGCTGTGTACTACTCCCTTCACAGAACAGCGCAAACTCTAACCAGAATAGAAAGAGGAGTGGGAGGCCCCGGTGTACAACTGAGCAAGAGTACATTAGTGTCTAGTTTGAGAAACCGAAGCCTCACAAGTCCTCAACAAAACACCAGTCTCGACGTCAACAGTGAAGAGGCGACTCCAGGATGTTATATATACAGCAACAGTAGAATAGATGGTATTGACTAGAATACAGTATAAACTTATGAAATGGGTAAAACAGTATGTAAACATTATTAAAGTGACCAGTGATTCCATGTCTATGTACATAGGGCAGCAGTCTCTAAGGTGTAGGTTTGAGTAACCGGGTGGTAGCCGGCTAGTGAGTTAGTTCAGGGCAGGGTACTGGGTGGAGGCCGGCTTGTGATGGCTATTTAACAGTCTGATGGCCTTGAGATAGAAGCTGTTTTTCCAGTCTCTCGGTCCAAGCTTTGAGGCACCTGTACTGACATCTCTTTCTGGATGATAGTAGGGTGAATAGGCCGTGGCTCGGGTGGTTGATGTCGATGATCTTTTTGGCCTTCTTGTGACATCGGGTGCTGTAGGTGTCAAACACTCACACAGAAAATAAGCAACATCCTCACCACACAGATATCTGATCAGAGATTAAAACCACGGGTACCCACACATGGAGACCCTCACACTCCAATGTCTACCAATAGTCCATCTCCACGTTGTGAAACAGGAGACCCCGGCGTATCGGTACAAGCACAAAATAGTGCTCCATTAAGTTGCCACAATCAGGTTTCGTGATCTGGCCGATCAAATCCCAGTTTCATTTGCTTAATGCAACTCAATTGATGGTGCATTATTCACAAGGGGCCAGAGGTGGATTACTCAAGCCTGGTTTCCTGGAAATTCTCCTACGGACGGTGCAGCTAAATGGCTCTTAAACTCGTACGGACACTGTCCTTTAAGACGGGTCCGTTCAGACTGCTTTGCACACAACCACTAAGTGCTGGTCCTGACATGCCATGTATAAACTAGTGTGTGATAGAGCTTAGTGGTTCCTTTCCTGGTCCCTGTTTATGGAGTTGAGGACAAAGGCAATGAATGTTGGGCTACTTTGCTTTTTTTTAAACATTTGACTATTAACAGAAATTTTCCAATCCTGGTCTTGTGGGACCATTCACAGGGCCCGATAAAATCCACATTGCGGAGAATGAGTACGGAATCACGGAATCCAGATATTAAAACGGAATTCAACAATATTCAAAAATGTATTGAACTTAGTAGAAAACAAATTAATTTGCCAAAGACAAGACTAGAACAGAATGCATCAGTGATTCGTATTTTCCTGCAACTTTATGAAGCGGTGAGGAATGCCCGTGTCTGCGTGGCGAGGAATGCCCGTGTCTGCACATTGTGTAGCCGTTAGCGATGATGCAAATTATAACCATCTTCTGTTAGATGGAAAGGCTTTCCCAAAAACCTTCCCCTTTAAAATGTCTACCAAAGTAGCCTATGGCTACCTGGCAGAATGAGATCATGACCATTTGCATCAATCCAGTGGCCATTTGCTTTGCAAACTCTCCAACTACAAGAGCGCTACACAAACATCGCTAAGCAAACAGTCTCTTGTTGGTTCATACTACAACCCAAAATAAAAAAAAGATCCAATTTTGTTATTCTTCAATTTTTTAAAAGTTTGGGAATTATAGAAACCTTGAAAAACCAAACAAAGAAAACTACATTTGGGGAAAAACAAATAAGATTTTATAAGGCCATACATTCGTGATGGTATGTATTGATCAATAAGTAGTAATTAATGCGATTAAAGGATTGATAGACTAGCTCTGATTTCTTGTGCGTCAGGTGAATCAAAATAACGGTTGTAATGTGGTTCGTGCAATAAAATGCCTTTTCTCGTGGACAGTGTCACAGATCAATGTTGGCGCCTCAAGGGACTCGACTCACCTTCCACTCCACTGATGCACTTGACGCGGTCGCGCACCTCCACGTTGTATGCCTCGAAGGACATGAAGACGCCGTCCGGGTGGTAGGGCTCGCGCTGCGCGTACACCTTGGAGTAGCTGTGCTGGAACTCAAATCGCTCGTAACCGTCGTACTGCACCACCTTGCCGTACACCTCAAAGTACTTCTCCAGCCAGCTGAAAGGAAAGTACACTTCAGCACCGTCCCGCCGACCCTTTATCGTGACGTCGTCGTTAATCAGGCAGTCCATCTCTTCGTACTTGATGCCGGCAGCTCCGCCTACTATGGGCGGCGGCTCCGGGGGCTGCTGCTGGCTGCTAATGCTGGCGTCGCCCACCTTGGCGCTGGGGGGTGGCGGCGGGGCCCGCGGGAGGAAGCGCAGGGCGGTGTCGCTGGAGCAGCGGTTCCACAGAAGCATGGTGAGGAGGGTGAAGAGTGCGCAGATGACGATCAGGGTCTTGTAGTTGACCCGGGCCGCCAGGCAACGCATGGTCACAGCACACCTGCACAGGGGAAACAGAGACTTATTAATAGTATCCTTGGACAACATTAAGTATATAAGACACATACAGTGCCTTCGGAAATAACTTTTTCCACATTGTTATGTTACTGCCTTATTCTAAAATGAAATAAATCGTCATTGCCTCCTCCCCTCAATCTACACCCCATAATGACAAAGCAAAAACAGGGTTTTATACATTTTTGCAAATGTATTACAAATAAAAAAAACTGCAATATCAGATTTACATAAGTATTGTGGATGGGTCTGAAAACGTTCCGAAGGCACTGTAGATACAGGCAGCCTTCCTACTTCATTTCCCGCAGTGGAAGGAGTTTAATGGCTGTGATAGGAGAATACAGAGGATGGATCAACATAAAAGGAGGAAGTTGGTACAGAATACAAATACTCCAAAATATGCATCCTGTTTGCAACAAGGCACTAAAGTAATACTGCCCCCAAAAAATGTGGCAAAGCCATTAACTTTGTCTGAAATACAAAGTTTTATGTTTGTGGAAAATACAACACATTACTGAGCGCCACTCTCCGTATTTTCATCATGTTATGGGTATGCTGTAATTGTTAAGGACAAGGGAGATTCAGGATAAAAAAAATCTAATGAATGGAGCTAAGCACAGGCAAAATCCTAGAGGAAAACCTTGTTCAGTCTGCTTTCCACCAGACACTGGGAAATGAATGAACATTTCAGCAGGACAATAACCTAAAACAAAGCCACATTTACACTGGAGTTACTCACCAAGAAGACAGTGAATGTTCCTGAGTTATAGTTGAGACTTAAATTTACTTGGAAAATCCATCGCAAGACCTGAAAAATGGTGGACTAGCAATGATCAACAACCAAATTTGACAGAGCTTGAAGATTATATATTTTTTTAATAATGGGCAAATCTTGCACAATCCAGGTGTGGAATGTTCTTAAGAGACTTACCAAGAAAGTCTCATCTCTGCCAAGACGTTGGCCTGTAGGTGAGGTTTATAACCCCACCTTTACCCCTTTCCTCTCTCTCTACTCTAGAGTGACTCCTGGATCAAGAGCCTCGCTGGCTAATATTTGTTTTGTGCAGCAAACTGTGTAGCATTGAGTTACTTAGTTCAGTAAGAAACTGTACAAAAATATTCACAACGCGATCATTAGCATTCTCTATGGGATTTTACATGTACTTGTTAGCATTGCTAATCCTCAGATTGCAGTATAAATGGGGTTTGAAATCCACGGCCCTTGGGATCAGTGCCGATATTACTGAATATCCCCGTATGACGCAAGGTTGGAATGACTATCTGGATACCACACAAGCCAAGAAAGCATTGGCGTCAATATGGTCCAGCATCCCTGTGGAACGCTTTCAACACCTTGTAGAGTCCATGCCCTGACAAATTGAAGATGTTCTGAGGGAAGGGGGGCTCAATATTATGAAGGTGTTCTTAATATTTTGTATACTCCGTGTACTTCTGCTGTACCACTACTACTGTCACCATATGTGTGGCCCTCAACATCTTCAACAAAAACACATGCAACGTGTTATCTGGGAGCTTCATTGATACAAACAAGAGAGGTGTTGGGATGTGGGGAAAAACAGCACAGATAGTCACTCCAACACTAGCCTACTGCTCTACACCGACAGGTCTGGGCTCCACAGCTCCCGGTTCTAGACGGAGCCGACAGGCTTGGGCTCCACAGCTCCCGGTTCTAGACAGAGCCGACAGGCTTGGGTTCCACAGCTCCCGGTTCTAGACAGAGCCGACAGGCTTGGGCTCCACAGCTCCCGGTTCTAGACAGAGCCGACAGGCTTGGGTTCCACAGCTCCCGGTTCTAGACAGAGCCGACAGGCTTGGGCTCCACAGCTCCCGGTTCTAGACAGAGGCGACAGGCTTGGGCTCCACAGCTCCCGGTTCTAGACAGAGCCGACAGGCTTGGGTTCCACAGCTCCCGGTTCTAGACAGAGCCGACAGGCCTGGGCTCCACAGCTCCCGGTTCGAGACAGAGCCGAGCTGACAGGTCTGGGCTCCACAATTAAGGAATACACAAAGTAGACTAAACCGCTTAAGAAGATGCAAGGTGATTGAGGAGCGTCTGCAGATGAGTTGATGAGAATCGAATGCAGATTAACTTGAGGAAAGGAACCAGCATTATGGTAAATGTGATGACGAGCAGCATTTGCAATTAGTTGTTTGTGTACGCCTTTTGCAGCTGCTTCCGCTTGAGGGTTGGGAATGGAAAACATTCAACTACCACTTCAGAGGCTTGCATAGACCAATTCACATAACTTGCCAATGCTGACATGCGTTTTAAATGAGCACAGGGGTGGAGAGTGAACAAGGAGTAAATAGCTAGAATAGTGTTTTCCAAATAGTGGATCACAGACAGTCCCTCTTTGGTTGTGGGTAAACACTTGTGTCTACGAGAACGGTATTAAGAACATGAACCGCTTTGAGGTGAGGGTCAAAACTAGATAAAGGCTGGAGTCGGCGTCTACCAGGCCAACGAGACGCGTCAATTCATTCACCCGATTAACAGTGCCAATCAGCGCGGGTCCGAGACTCACGTCGTCTGCCATGTTGTTTCTGGCATTTTCATCGTCCTGAGAGAAATCAATAGGCAAACCCCCTCACTAATTACAGCTTACGGCGCTAGGAGTTGCAGATGCAGCAACGACAAAGACTCGGCCTTCCCACAATACAGGAGAGAGAGAGAGGGTAGAAAATCATTACTTCCAACAGCATCTCAATGCTTCAGCTTAATCCAGCCACAGCTAAAGGTCAACACAATGAATGCGCATTAATTCCACAATGGGAGCAATCTATCTGCCCTAGCAACGCCGAGTCAAATTACAACGATAATGGTCTCTGGTTTCCAACAAAGTTATACACCAAGGACAAGCATGTAGCCAGACAAGGACAACAGGAGTTAGGAGGTTCCAGTTCTCTCTAATAAGCGTGTAGAGTAAAGGCATGATATGATACAGGATATGAGGCAGGATAGGCTACTCTCTTAAGAACAGCCTTGAGTGCTGGGTGACTTAAAATGTCAGTCAAATGATCAATAATATAATAATGCTCTTAGCAAAAAATGTTTATTTTATTTACAATCTGTAGACACTATGAGAATAGAAAGGCTCACAACTTTTATAAAACATCACAGCTGAAAAATATATACCAAATAGAAACCAAAACTGGATGGTGTTCAGAACTAGATGGGAGGGGTGGAGGGGAGCTGAAAGATGTATAAGCTGGAAGTATAAGCCTAAGTGTTGTTGTCGAGTCGTTTACTCCAATTAGGGGAGGGGTGGTAGGGTTACTCGGAAATAAAGGAAAACATACAGAACCAGTCAAAAGTTTGGACACAGGGTTTTTATTTTTTTGTTCTTTCCCCCCCCTACATTGTAGAATAATAGTGAAGATATCAAAACTATGAAATAACACATGTAGTAGCCCCCCCCCCAAAAAATGTGTTATATTTGAGATTCTTCAAAGTAGCCACCCTTTGCCTTGACAGCTTTGCACACTTGGCATTCTCTCAACCAGCTTCATGAGGTAGTCACCTGGAATGCATTTCAATTAACAGGTGTGCCTTGTTCAAAGTTAATTTGTGGGATTTCTTTCCTTCTTAATGCGTTTGAGCCAATCAGTTGTGTTGTGACAAGGGAGAGGTGGTTTACAGAACAGAGCTCTGTGTCGCGATAAGGTAGGTGTGGTATACAGAAGATAGCCCTATTTGGTAAAAGACCAAGTCTATACTATGCTTATTTGAAATGTTCTTGGCAAAGGGAAACTACAGTCCATCACTTTAAGACATGAAGGTCAGTCAATACGGAACATTAAGAACTTTGAAAGTTTCTTCAAGTGCAGTCGCAAAAACCATCTGGCCACAGGAAAGAAAGACCCAGAGTTACCTCTGCTGCAGAGGATAAATTCATTAGTTACCAGCTTCAGAAATTGCAGCCCAAATAAATGCTTCAGAGTTCAAGTAACAGACATCTCAACATGACTGCGTGAATCAGGCCTTCATGGTAAAAATGCTGCAAAAGAAACCACTACTAAAAGGACACCAATAAGAAGAGACTTTCTTGGGCCAAGAAAACAATATTTTTCCTTCCAAATCGCCATGTCTTCGTGAGATGTAGAGTAGGTAAACGGATGATCTCCGTGGTGGTGGTGTGATGGTTTGGGGTGCTTTGCTGTGACACTGTCAATGATTTATTTACAATTCAAGGCACACTTAACCAGCATGGCTACCACAGCATTCTGCAGCGATACGCCACCCCATTTGGTTTGCGCTTAGTGGGACTATCGTTTGTTTTTCAACAGGACCATGAACCAAAATACACCTCCAGATTGTGTAAGGGCTATTTGACCAAGAAGAAGATTGATGGAGTGCTGCACCAGATAACCTGGCCTGCAGCCAACAAGTGCTCAGCATGTGGGAACTCCTTCAAGACTGTTGGAAAAGCATTCCAGGTGAAGCTGGTTGAGAGAATGCCAAGAGTGTGCAAAACTGTCATCAAGGTAAAGAGTGGCTATCTCAAATATATTTTGATCTGTTGAACACTCTTTTGGTTACTCCATGATTCCGTATGTGTTATTTCATAGTTTTGAGGTCTTCACTATTATTTCTACAACGTAGAAAATAGTAAAAAAATAAAGCAAAACCCTTGAGTAGGTGTGCCCAAACATTTGACTGGTACTGTATACATTCAGCCTGGTGTTAGTAACCCAGCTCACAATATAAACCCTGAAGATCATGTGTTAATGATCGTGTTCTAACAATAGCTGCTGCAAATACATGAGCTGTATGGGGTGGGTTAGAAACACACTTTCCAATAATAGCGAGCACTTCCATTTGGAAATAGGTCTACACATGGTTCTCTCCAAGTATCAACTGCTGGAGGGTGAAAGTGAACTCTGCACTTGCAGTTACCAACTTTAAGTGTCATGTCATGTGAAACATCTGCTTTGGCAGACCTCTGCATATGTAAAATATTGCTGTGTGAATAAAAGTATCATTGATATTTGGAGAAAAGTCAGCATAGTGGAGAGATGAATGATTGGGCTGCTGGGAGCTCTGACAATGATGAGAACTCTGGGAGGAAGCCTGGGGACTGCACAGTGAAAGATAAGCAGACTGTCTCCATCTTGTCAGGGCCTGACTATAAATAATTGGATCTTATTAGGTGGTGTGCTGCCGGCAGAGCTCAGTCAGTGGCATGGCTACTGGCTATACCACTAGGCTTCACTGAGACCAGCCAATCACAGCCTGCCTAAACCAGGACAAGACCATAGTGACTAGACAAGTGGGCAAGGATAAATCTAGAACTTATATCGCATTGCTTGTTATTCATTCACATTCTCTCTCACCACCTTTCATGAATCCACATCTCTTGTGATTCATATGATCAGACTGTTAAAACGGATCTCCTCAAGGTTCTGGAAAAAGAGCCATATCAATAAAAACCTGTAGCATCTTTCAATTCACTTGTGAATGTAACCTATTTATTATGTACGACTTAACTACAGTTCAGACAACACCACTAGGCTCTATCTAGTGGACTGGACAGTAGCAGTGTTTTCATGGATCAATTCGGCCCAAATCCACTTAAGTGCATGAGATATGGATGGGCCTCTGTGTAATCCAAGGGAAATCAGCTTGACTACGGATGTGTTGCACAGATGTAATCCCTCTGGTAATATCCACGATTTGAACTACAGACTTAGAGGGGAAGTACTTCAAAACAACAGACAACAACCCGGATAGGGAGTACAAGGCTGTTGAGGATAAAAACCCTCCATGCCTGACAGATTGTGGGGGGAGTGGAGCTTTTCAGCTTAAATGAGCCAACGTCCTGCTTCGGAGAATTGAAAGATACTTAAAAATTTGACACAGCGGCATGGGACCTGCGTTTAAAATGAGCGCATCAATCTGTGGCCAGCACACATGACCAAATGCCCTCTCAGTATGCTTCGAGTTCATCTATCGCCATGGCGCTCTGGCCAGAGTTCACACCCACTACCCGTCCTCATCCTGGTGATGCATGGCCTTCCCAGGGGGCCAAGGGGGAGGGATGAGACACAGGAGGAAATTAAGGACTCCATTGAAATGCTGCTAAGCATACTGCTGAGCTTAAAACAGCCTAGCCTTTAGCCTTGATAAATGTGCATATGGGGGGGTTATCCACTGAGCTTAAAACAGCCCAGCCTTTAGCCTTGATAAGGGGTGGTGGGGGTTCTCAGTAATGTGAGAACATCGACTGCCCTTGGCCTCCACCCCAGCCTTGGCAACCTGGCCCCTGGGAGCATAGGGGCTACATTGTCTTTAGATGCTGTCCCGATAATGGCCATCAGGGGTGGGAGGAGGAAGGCTGGCCCTGGCACTAGGGACTGTGGAGTCTGAAAGGACTGCTTTCAGGTTTAGTGGCCTCTGCTCTGATTGGATGGTTTGGCTCCGGTCACCTTATGGTTGTCAGAACTCTTCCACTCAGAGTTTTTATAACACTGACTGGGCATCAATGATGAGACTAAATGAAGAGGGCAGCTGCTGCTGCTAGCATGCTGATGATGTAGGACTACATGTGGTGTTGTGTTGGCTTCCAAGGGGTTGGGACGACATGCCATATTGGTCCCAACCTGCCCAGCCAGGTGGGGTTAGACGACTACGGCGAGCTTGACAGAACGGTCATCAGATATACCGTCCAACTCTTCAGGCCATTTAAGTCCCAGGAATAGAGCAGTGGCAGGTGTATGCCAGGCTTGCCAAGACTTGAAAATCATCTCAGTCAAAAAGCTGGTTGAAATACAACGCATTTCTTCTAGGCAACATGAGCTTTGTCAAAACTTACAAACAGTCCTTGAAGACCAACAGAGACATAATAGTATGTCTAACCTTGGACGGTTGGAGCAGAGGTCAATCGAGATGTTGAAGGGGTCCATGTCTAACCTTGAAAAAGGGGCAGCAGCGTAGCCATGTCTAACCGAAAGGTTGCAAGTTCAAATCCCCAAGGTACAAATCTGTCATTCTGCCCCTGAACAAGGAGGCAGTTAACCCGCTGTTCATAGGCCATCATTGAAAATAAGAATTTGTTCTTAACTGACTTGCCTAGTTAAATAAAAGGTAAAATAAATATTGATTGACTTCTGCTCCAACCATCCAAGGTTAGACCCCTTTAACATGTCAATTGACCTCTGCTCCAACCGTCCATGTTGAACCTTGGCTGGTTGGAGCAGAGGTCAATCGATGTGTTGAAGGGGTTTACGTGTTGAGAAGTATCTTTGTGATCAGAGGTCTCGGGACTGTAAACACAGAAGCCATGAGGAGGGAGGTCTCCGAGTTCCAATTGCTCCGCAGCTTCTCCGGTCATCTCTGACATCTCTCATAGGCCAGCTCCGATGACAGGCTGAATGCTGGCAGCAGCTGCGCTGCATTGTTAACGTGTCAGAAATCTCTGGATGCAATAACAGCTGCTTCACAACTACCCAGGATACACCGTGCTCAAGAGTATCTCATTCTGCCTTGGAACGTCAACAGACTGCCAACATACCAGCTGGCAAGTTAGTTTAATGTGCATGTATAATAAGGGGGGGATACTTTAACCCTTCACTCAACAGCAAGAAGACAGAAAAGGGGGTGGTTGGATTGGCTACTTAGTTACAGTACGCCTGCTAAGGCCAATCTACTACAAGTTCTGTTTATAATGACGAGACTGCGGAAAGAGCAAAACAAGTGGGCCTAACATTGATCTTCAAATGTGAGCAGAGGGTTTGTGTTGTTTTACTGATAACATAGGGAGGGATGAGGAAGCACATCCTGCAGTATTTAAGTTCATTTTCCTGTCATTATCTTTTTCCCCGTTTAGGCAAAAGCATTCATGTCCTACGACCTTTGCCTCCATACCAAAACCCCATCTGCAGTACACAAAGGGTGCTAGTGATGATTATTCAGCACCAAGATTATTGGAAGCCCATCTCACAAGCACCTGAAAGTATGTTTTCATTGGTATGCTTAGGCTATATCAAGTGATGTGTGAATACCAAGAGGGTGGAAAAACAATACTCATGCCAGCAGACCTTGTTAATGGCAGTCCTCTGGAAGTTCTGGACTTTCTCTAGCTACCGGCTTATCTCCCGGCTGGTTCCGGAGCAGAATAAACCCTTCATGACAGCCCACTGTTGCAGCAGAGCCCTGGGTTGAGCAGACCACTGTAGCAGCAGAGCAGACCACTGTAGCACCAGAGCCCTGGGTTGGGCAGACCACTGTAGCTGCAGAGCCCTGGGTTGGGCAGACCACTGTAGCAGCAGAGCTGGGCAGAGCAGACCACTGTAGCAGCAGAGCAGACCACTGTAGCAGCAGAGCAGACCACTGTAGCAGCAGAGCAGACCACTGTAGCAGCAGAGCAGACCACTGTAGCAGCAGAGCCCTGGGATGGGCAGACCACTATAGCAGCAGAGCCCTGGGTTGAGCAGACCACTGTAGCAGCAGAGCCCTGGGTTGGGCAGACCACTGTAGCAGCAGAGCAGACCACTGTAGCAGCAGAGCAGACCACTGTAGCAGCAGAGCCCTGGGTTGGGCAGACCACTGTAGCAGCAGAGCAGACCACTGTAGGAGCAGAGCAGACCACTGTAGCAGCAGAGCCCTGGGTTGGGCAGGCTGTTGTTTTTATCCCTCTGCTGTTTTCTGGTGGGGAAAAAAATGTAACAGCCATCATTGCGATAACGCCCCAGCGCTGGTGAGCTGCCCTTGGGGAGGTATCGGAGCAGAAGTCCCCGTGTTTGTGCAACCAGGTGTTCCTGCCCCAACTACACACTCATGACATTTTCAGTGGTCTCTGGGTGAATTCAGGCAGGGGCTCAGACTGCTGTAAATAAGCTCTGGCTGACTGGAGCTCAGGGGCCTGTTAACTCCTACTGTGTCGGAGACGAGAAGGGTGTCCGTGTGTGTGTGTGTGTGTGTGTGGCAGCTCGTTAGAAAAGACAAACACGCCTCCCATAAAATGTGCTCCACTGTAGGTCATCTCACTCCTCTTCATCAGTTAATGCATGGCTCACTCAGTAACATTTAGGCGTTGACAGCATCACTACCAAGGTTGAGGCCAAATTCTCCCTTGGTGGTGCCTCAACACAAGGGAAGCGACCGCAGCTCAGCTTGAATAAGTCACACTGATGACAGAGTATTAATATGCAGCACAGTGCATGTACCATCCACAACATATTCAAATGTCTGTTCTGTAATCGTGGTAACACCCCTACACATTGCCCTTTCAAGTCTTCAGATGCCTGCTGCTGCCTGGGCGTAAGAACACACCGTCACAGCGAGTTGTATCTCAGAGGAGAGGAGTAGAGAAGGAGAGGGGGACAGGGGGAGAGAGCTAGCCCTTCATCACATATTAAAACACTTCTTCTGTTAGCAATGAGTTCACATTCTGCCCAAAACACCTGCTCCGTCACCTGCCAGTCACAGAGGCAGGTGTCTCCCAATCAGACGTTGGCACACGAAAGCAAATCTGGAGCGATCTTCACTAAAGGATGCCAGTCCTCTGGGTGGAAAGGTTGTGTCTCTGACACTGACTGGATATAGATCATCTTGCAACTACACCTTGTGAAATAATGATATTAATGAATCAGAGTGCAAAGGGATTCACCAACAGAGTCAGTGGTGAGCTACGTTCACCATTCTAACATGTTAGTCATCATATTTTAACAAATATTTCAAGAAGTTCAGAAAAGAGATTTCTCAAAGCAGAAGCTCCATTTAAAAAAATAAAATGTTTTTAAGGGTCCAACCTCAAGGCCAACCCGTTTTTCCAGAGTAGTGCGTGTCTCCAGTTACCATCTCACCAGGCCTCTCAGGGGAGTAGCAGGACATCCAGCAGCTCGATACCCTGCTGGACTCCAGCCTTGTTAATCATGCATGGGTGTGGATGCCCTCGCCACTCCAATAGTGCCCAGCAGACCTCACATTGGACTACAGTAAGAGTCTTCTTCAAATCAATCAAAACTCCTATCCAGATGTTTGCAGTGGAAAACAGAATAGCTTATAGGCTAGTCTAGTCTAACCCTGTGAGAATGTGTATTTGGATTACTACAGGGTTTAAAAGGAGTTTACTGTGTGAGAACTCCAAGACGATATTCTTCAGACCTCTAACGGCCCAGAGTGTCATATGGGCGTTTACAAATGTAGAAAATTAAAAAGGTCCTTTTTTAATTATTGAAAAAATGATGCCCGTTTCAAGGCCAGGTAAGGCTGAGAAATATACATGTAGGATTTATCCTCTAAAGCTGGGCCTATATAATTGAGTAAAGACATGTTCTGCTGATTTTAGCTGAGGAAGGTCTGCACCAGCCAGCCGGTGTTCACCGTCTGTGCCCTGATAACACAAGACTTAAGCACCAGGTCTTTCTTACCTGGCATTGGCCCTGCATTCCACTGGGCTTCTTCTCTCTATTACATTCCGTTTGTTGAATCACCATAGCAAACACACTGAGCTAACAAATTGACTTCGATGTGGCCAACAAAGAAGTAATTTCACATTAGTGCTGCACAATGAAACATTGTTTATATCTCTCAGAGCAGGCAGAGAATGGAGGAAATTGCTTTGAAGTGAATGTCTCGGTCCAACTCGTCGCTAGTCCAGGGATTAGGCAGGTTATTACCAGAATATGAAAAAGCATGGTATCCTTCCACAATATTAGAGACCTACACGGAACAGGGGATTAAACACGCTCCTAATCAACTGGAGAAGAGACAGAAAAATAACCACTCTTCAATACCATTACTGTGACCTTTGCACATCATTTATAAGCAGTGCACAACAACAAGTAGCCTCTGCAGCAGCATAACAGAATATGATTCAGGGACGGAGCAGGACATGGTATCCTTCCACAGTAAGGCTTACATGTAGCCTCTGCAGCAGCATAACAGAATATGATTCAGGGACGGAGCAGGACATGGGATCCTTCCACAGTAAGGCGTACATGTAGCCTCTGCAGCAGCATAACAGAATATGATTCAGGGACGGAGCAGGACATGGGATCCTTCCACAGTAAGGCGTACATGTAGCCTCTGCAGCAGCATAACAGAATATGATTCAGGGACGGAGCAGGACATGGGATCCTTCCACAGTAAGGCGTACATGCCTCTGCAGCAGCCTATGCAGCAGCATAACAGAATATGATTCAGGGACGGAGCAGGACATGGGATCCTTCCACAGTAAGGCGTACATGTAGCCTCTGCAGCAGCATAACAGAATATGATTGCAGCAGCATAACAGAATATGATTCAGGGATTCAGGGACGACATGGATCCTTCCACAGTAAGGCTTACATGTAGCCTCTGCAGCAGCATAACAGAATATGATTCAGGGACGGCAGGACATGGTATCCTTCCACCTTACATGTAGCCTCTGCAGCAGCATAACAGAATATGATTCAGGGACGGAACAGGACATGGGATCCTTCCACAGTAAGGCGTACATGTAGCCTCTGCAGCAGCATAACAGAATATGATTCAGGGACGGAGCAGGACATGGGATCCTTCCACAGGGATGGTATCCTTCCACAGTAGCCTCTGCAGCAGCATAACAGAATATGATTCAGGGACGGAGCAGGAACAGGTACATGTATGCAGGATAACAGAATATGATTCCTGTAGCCTCTGCAGCAGCATAACAGAATCCACAGTAAGGCGTACATGTAGCCTGCAGCAGCATAACAGAATATGATTGCAGCAGCATAACAGAATATGATTAACAGGATTCGGACGGAACAGGACATGGGATCCTTCCACAGTAAGGCTTACATGGTTAAAACCTCATGACATAGCAGGGTTACAGGTATTGGGACCTTGAACATGTGACATATCCCCTCCGGGCGAATCTTTTGCAGGAAGAGGTGGCATAAAAAAAGCAGCCCATGGGGCTGTAGGGGACACAGCTTTGATCAGCGTCTGTGAATCTACCCAAGTCCTGTCCTCTCGCTCCATGCAGACTTCCAATTACCAGCCTGATACAGGCTAATGAATCCAGAGCACGTTCAAAGACTTCTCCTTTCCTTTTGCTATCAACTTGATACGGTTTGGGTTTAGGGAAATCCGCCACAGCTCTGCTTACTCAATTAAGATCAGGTCAGATTGGGTCAGCATTAATGCAGTTCTATGGTTCCAAAGTAAGTTACTGTTGGAAAATGACAGGTATAGGGCCTTCAGGAAGTATTTCACACCCCTGGACTTGGTCCACATTGGTGGTAGAGCCTGAATTTAAAATGGATTCAAAATTAGACTGTCGCTGGCCGACATACAATACCCTATAATGTGGAAGTAGGTTTTTAGAAATGTTTACAAATTAATACAAAATGAAAAGCTGAAATGTCTTGAGTCAATAAGTATTCATCCCCTTTGTTATGGCAAGCATGAATCAGTTCAGGAGTAAACACTTGCTTAATAAGTCACATAAGTTGCAATAATAGTGTCTAACATGATTGTTTAATGACTACCTCATCTCCGTACCCCACACATACAGATAATTGTAAGGTCCCTCAGTCGAGAAGTGAATTTCTAACACAAATTCAACCACAAAGACCAGGGAGGTTTTCCAATGCCTGACCAAGAAGGGCATTGAATATATCCCTTTGAGAATGGAGAAGTTGTTAATTACACTTGGATGGTGTATCAATGCACCCAGTCACTACAAAGATACAGACTCCCTTCCAAACTCAGTTGTCGGAGAGGAAGGAAACTATTCAGGGATTTCACCATGAGGGCAATGGTGACTTTAAAACAGCTACAGAGTTTAATGGCTGTGATAGAAGAAAACTGAGGATGGATCAACATTGTAGTTCCTCCACAATACTAACCTAATTGACAGAGTGAAAAGGAAGCCAGTACAGAATAAAAATATTCCAAAACATGCATCCTGTTTCCAACAAGGCATTAAAGTAAAACTGCTAAAAATGTGGAAAAGAAATGAACTTGCTTTCCTGAATAGAAAGCGTTATGTTTGGAGCAAACCCACATTACTGAGTACCACTCTTCCTATTTTCAAGCAGGTGGTGCCTGCATCATAGGTATGCTGGTCATTGGCAAGGACTTGGGAGTTTATTTTTTTTAAATGGAATAAAGCTAAGCACAGGCAGAATCCTAGAGGAAAACCTGGTTCTGCTTTCCACCAGACACTGGGAAATGAATTAACCTTTCAGCAGGACAATAACCTCAAATACCAGGCCAAATCTACACTGGGTGTTGGCTGAGTGACAGTTTTGACTTAAATCTGCATGAAAATATACAGTGAGGGAAAAAAGTATTTGATCCCCTGCTGATTTTGTACGTTTGCCCACTGAAAAAGAAATGATCAGTCTATAATTTTAATGGTAGGTTTATTTGAACAGTGAGAGACAGAATAACAACAAAAAAATCCAGAAAAACGCATGTCAAAAATGTTATCAATTGATTTGCATTTTAATGAGGGAAATAAATATTTGACCGCCTCTCAATCAGAAAGATTTCTGGCTCCCAGGTGTATTTTCTAAGGTAACGAGCTGAGATTAGGAGCACACTCTTAAAGGGAGTGCTCCTAATCTCAGTTTGTTACCTGTATAAAAGACCCCTGTCCACAGAAGCAATCAATCAATCAGATTCCAAACTCTCCACCATGGCCAAGACCAAAGAGCTCTACAAGGATGTCAGGGACAAGATTGTAGACCTACACAAAGGCTGGAATGGGCTGCAAGACCATCGCCAAGCAGCTTGGTGAGAAGGGGACAACAGTTGGTGCGATTATTCGCAAATGGAAGAAAAACAAAAGAACTGTCAATCTCCCTCGGCCTGGGGCTCCACGCAAGATCTCACCTCGTGGAGTTGCAATGATCATGAGAACGGTGAGGAATCAGCCCAGAACTACACAGGAGTATCTTGTCAATGATCTCAAGGCAGCTGGGACCATAGTCACCAAGAAAACAATTGGTAACACACTATCCCGTGAAGGACTGAAATCCTGCAGCGCCCGCAAGGTCCCCCTGCTCAAGAAAGCACATATACATGCCCGTCTGAAGTTTACCAATGAACATCTGAATGATTCAGAGGAAATGCCTGTGACCCCAAGAACACCATCCCCACCGCCAAACATGGAGGTGGAAACATTATGCTTTGGGGTGTTTTTCTGCTAAGGGGACAGGACAACTTCACTGCATCAAAAGGGACGATGGACAGGGCCATGTACGGTCAAATCTTGGGTGAGAACCTCCTTCCCTCAGCCAGGGCATTGAAAATGGGTTGTGGATGGGTATTCCAGCATGACAATAACCCAAAACACACGGCCAAGGCAACAAAGGAGTGGCTCAAGAAGAAGCACATTAAGGTCCTGGAGTGGCCTAGCCAGTCTCCAGACCTTAATTCCATAGAAAATCTGTGGAGGGAGCTGAAGGTTCGAGTTGCCAAACGTCAGCCTCGAAGCCTTAATGACTTGGAGAAGATCTGCCAAGAGGAGTGGGACAAAATCCCTCCTGAGATGTGTGCAAACCTGGTGGCCAACTACAAAAAACATCTGACCTCTGATTGCCAAGGGTTTTGCCACCAAGTACTAAGTCATGTTTTGCAAAGGGGTCAAATACTTATTTCCCTCATTAAAATGCAAATCAATTTCTAACATTTTTGACATGCGTTTTTCTCAATTTTTTTGTTATTCTGTCCATCACTGTTCAAATAAACCATTAAAATTATATAGACTGATCATTTCTTTGTCAGTGGGCAAACATACAAAATCAGCAGGGGATCAAATACTTGTTTCCCTCACTGTATATATCAAGACCTAAAAATGGTTGTCTAGTAATAATGAACAACTTATTTGACAGAACTTAGAGAATTATAAAAAATAAAAATAGGCAAATGTTGCACAATCCACGTGTGGAAAGCTCTTATAGACTTACCCAGAAAGACTCAGAGCTGTAGTCGCTGCCAAAGGGGATTCTGACATGTATTGACTCAGGGGTGTGAATACTTATGTAAATGAGCTATTTCTGTAATTTTCTAAAATCATGTTTGCTCTTTGTCATTATGGGGTAGTGTGTGTAGATGGGTGAGGAGAAAAATACATTTTGAAATCAGGCTGTAACAACATGTGGAATAAGTCAAGGGGTATGAATACTTTAAGAAGGCACTGTAGGTACTCACCCTAATCCATTCACCAGAAAACAGCCAACGGATCAGTCATGTCCCCGGCTACGGGTTCCCCTGGATCTAGTTCATCTGGCCGACTCCTCACCACCTGCAACAAAAACATCACATTCCATTACATTGACGAGCAGTGTGAACACTTATAATGTTCACTTTTAAATGAAATTGGGAACCGTAACATTAGGACAAATCCCAGTACGCAGAAAGTAAACAGCAGTGGGTCAATTTCCACAAGAACTAAGAGTGTTGAAGCGCGAGGCTCAACTTCTTCAAATGCTGACGCTCCAGATTCTCAACTAGTCTACAGAAGTCCCGTTTTATTGCTTCTTTAATCAGAACAACAGTTTTCAGCTGTGCTAACATAATTGCAAAAGGGTTTTCTAATGATCCATTAGCCTTTTAAAATGATACACTTGGATTAGGTAACACAACATGCCATTGGAACACAGGAGTGATGGTTGCTGATAAATGGCCTCCGTACACCTATGTAGATATTCCATAGAAAATCTGCCGTTTCCAGCTCCAATAGTCATTTACAACTTTAACAATGTCCACACTGTATTTCTGATCAATTTAATGTTATTTTAAATGGACAAAAAAATGATTTTGAAAGAAAAGCACAAGGACATTTCTAAGTGACCCCAAACTTGAGAACGGTAGTGTAGTTGAGAAGGAAATGCTAATTATGTGAGGTGGAATTGAAGTACAGTAATGGTAGTATAAGTATTATTTACAATGCTTAACCATCTGAAAAGGACCGCACCCGGAGACACAAACCATTCCTGGTAACAGCGCAGTGCTTAACCATCTGAAAAGGACCGCACCTGGAGACACAAACCATTCCTGGCAACAGCGCAGCTGCATTGTGAATTTTATCACATTTTTATTTAACCTTGATTTAACTAGGCAAGTCAGTAAACAAATTATTATTTACAATGACGGACTACTCCGGCCAAACCCCGACGACGCTGGGCCAATTGTGCGGCGCCCTATGGAACTCCCAATCACAGCCAGATGTGATACAGCCTGGATTCGAACCAGGTACTATATTGACGCTTCATGCACTGAGATGCAGCGCCTTAGACCGCTGCGCCACTCGGTAGCTTATAGTTTTAACAGAAAGCAGATGTTTTTTGTTTTTTCAACATTAAGAAAATGTTTGTTTGTCACATCGCTAACAGTGACTACTTACTAAATATAGGCCTAAAACTCCAGGAAAGAAGTTACATATGATCACATTCTAATAAGGTTAACATTTTGGATGAGTTACCAGGCAGACATCTTTGATTGTTTCAAAAAAATTGTCCCTAAAAACATGAAAGCATAATGACCTAACAACCAAGGGAGACAACAACAAGGCCTGTAAGGGCAGATAATGTTGTGTGTTTGCTGGACGGAGACAAGCTGACTGAGCGGCAGCCATTTTGGATTTAGACCACTGACAGGGAACATCAAGAGTTCCCAGACCAAGACCGGGCTCTATCAGTGTCTGCCATCATCAGGCCTACATCAGGAGATCAGACAACTCCTGGGCAAACATGGTCAGAGAGAAATGTGTCTGTGGGAAGGAAGAGTCTTCTAGTACCCTGCTGATAGGGATGAAAGGCTGTGATGAGTTGTAGAAATGAGCACTTAAAAGAAACATGCAGGGATTATATCTCTGCAATCAAATTAGGCCAATCAAACGGCCAAGTCTCATCCTCTGGCGTCTGATGTTCATTGGACAAAAAGGCTTAGAAATACAGACAGAATCAGATATATTTGGAGAGAACATAAAGGTCACTCCGACATATGTATCCATACCATGAAAGTTCAACATGAAAGGCAGACTCCATGGAGGTGGAATTCACTGGTTAAATATAATCTGGACTACTGAAGCTCCATGTTTTCCTCTATTCAGAGGCCTATTCGTCAAAGGTCAAATGTGCCCAAAACATCAAATACAAATGATTCATTGTAAATCACTAAACACACCCTCTTTGGCTAATCCTGTACCGTTTGGTGGACAAGATTACAGAGCCAAAATTGGCAGGATGTTGGTTCACTGCAGCAACCAGTGGCACTGATACAAATTGTATGCAAATTGTAGGTCATAAACATGCTGCGATTAAGACGTTCAGGCTACACAATCTCTGGAATAATAGGCTATGGGTAATCTTAGCGAGATCAGCTTTCACCAGAGCATGAGAATTTAGCTGGATATTTATAACATGATCCTCATGCTGAGGCTATCCTCCTAATCCAATACGTATTGACGTCCATCTTCCTTCTTACTGAAATCAGTACTATTAACCGTGCCCGGGCATTTAGCCTATATTAATTGTAATTTGTCAAATCAGACGATAATATCTAATTGTTCACAACAGGGTTTGTTACAAGGTTCAACACCACACTTCAAGATTTGCAGGGTGAATGACGTTAACGTTGGCCTTTTTTACAGGAGAATTGATCATGGCAGTAATCAGATCACGCTGCACTTTCCCTTTGTTGGAGGTTTCAAGGCACATTCCTTTAAACAGGCGTAATGTAATGTTTCTTGAAGTAAATTACGATTGATCGCTCTTCCACAGCCTTTTCAGTCACACGGTTTGAGGCAAAGCAAAAATGATTGACGTAATGCTTTTTGACCAGGGGTAAATGGTCTTACATCAATAGCCAATGACTTAAGGCTCTGAATGACCCATAAATGATGCTGAGGAAACACATATTTGTAATTGCAACCATGATGAATTTACAGGCGTCTCAACCACTAGGTCATTAATGTACTGCCAATCCATCATGAGCAATGTGTAGAAAGTGACAGGGATACTTCACCCTGCAATTAACCGCGCCCCTATAACGTTGCTACAGCGGAGGGGGTTAAGGGCTGTTAAATAGAAGACGGTGGTAAATCACCACACAAAGAGAGACGATCAATCTTTTATCAAAACGGGCTTATCGACAAAGCACTCAAATCAGGTATTAGAACGTTTATAACAGCTGGTAACATACAAGCCCTGTTGTGGGCACGGTGTTACATAGTGGAGCGGATGCTTGAACAACAAAGAGACTATCTTCAGTCAAGGCTAAGATGGGGTGGAGCAGGAAGCTGGATGTTTGATTGGGGCCGAGCTGTGTGGGAGGATTTTTCGTAGAATTCCCCAAATTATAATATTTAATTGCATTTGATCTATTGCTATTGATCTAGCCATCGGACCAGAGTACTGACACGCCAAGGAGGCTATAGGAAGACAAAATCACACACAACAAATCTGGGCCAAGAGGCTGTTGAAGTCTTGACTGTGGCAAATATACCTTGTGATTCTAAATCCTATGACTCAGAATTACATCTCCATGCATTTAGTGTTGGTTTAATACAGAAGCTAAATCTGTCTTGGTAATTAAACAGCACAATGCTGTACTATCATGCACAGTCATGTGGTGAAGGCCTGGTTTGACAGGTCTGGGTGGTGAAGACGCCTGGTTTGACAGGTCATGGGTGGTGAAGGCCTAGTTTGACAGGTCATGGGTGGTGAAGGCCTGGTTTGACAGGTTATGGGTGGTGAAGGCCTGGTTTGACAGGCCATGGGTGGTGAAGGCCTGGTTTGACAGGTCATGGGTGGTGAAGGCCTGGTTTGACAGGTCATGGTTTGAAGGCCTGGTTTCAGGTCATGTGATGAAGGCCTGGTTTGACAGGTATGGGTGGTGAAGGCCTGGTTTGACAGGTCATGGGGAAGGTGGTGAAGACCTGGTTTGACAGGTCATGGGTGGTGAAGGCCTGGTTTGACAGGTTATGGGTGGTGAAGGCCTGGTTTGACAGGCCATGGGTGGTGAAGGCCTGGTTTGACAGGTCTGGGTGGTGAAGGCCTGGTTTGACAGGTCATGGGTGGTGAAAGTTTGACAGGTCATGGGTGGTGAAGGCCTGGTTTGACAGGTCATGGGTGGTGAAGGCCTGGTTTGACAGGCCATGGGTGGTGAAGGCCTGGTTTGACAGGTCATGGGTGGTGAAGGCCTGGTTTGACAGGTCATGGGTGGTGAAGGCCTGGTTTGACAGGTCATGGGTGGTGAAGGCCTGGTTTGACAGGTCATGTGATGAAGGCCTGGTTTGACAGGTCATGTGATGAAGGCCATTTAGAGACGCTACTAATATCAAATACAACCCCCCATGGCCACCTTGAAGGTGACAGGCATGATAAAGCACTATGCATCTTTTATGACCCACATTGCAACAGGGAACCTCAAAACCCTGTTAGACTGAAGAGGAGGCACTAGAGGCAGGGTATGAGTGGCCAGCTGAACACTGCCTCAAGATACTAGTCACCTGAAATGAAGTAGGATAACAGAGCAGTGGTCTTCCAAGTGGCTACGATAAGAAAAAATGCACTTACAATAACCTTTAGGGGGGGGGAAACTATTCTGCACTCAACGAGGGCAATTTAACATTGCTATTCCCTTAAAACCATGTGTAGTCCATTTTATAAATAGGGATAATAGATTAAAATTGTTTTTTAAAATCCCTTTGAATTCAGAAAACATGTTGGCAAGCAAGATGGTCAAATCAATATTCCACAGCAATATGGAAATCTCTACTCCTACAGGGCTAGACAGCTGCAATCGTAGCCAAGAAGCAAGGAGATAAATGAGTAAAGTAAACTACACAGCTAGCTCCCTGAGCAGAGAGCAGCTCAGCCTTCCGACTCCCTGAGCAGAGAGCAGCTCAGCCTTCCGACTCCCTGAGCAGAGAGCAGCTCAGCCTTCCCTCCCTGAGCAGAGAGCAGACTCCCTGAGCAGAGAGCAGCTCAGCCTTCCGACTCCCTGAGCAGAGAGCAGCTCAGCCTTCCGACTCCCTGAGCAGAGAGCAGCTCAGCCTTCCGACTCCCTGAGCAGAGAGCAGCTCAGCCTTCCGACTCCCTGAGCAGAGAGCAGCTCAGCCTTCCGACTCCCTGAGCAGAGAGCAGCTCAGCCTTCCGACTCCCTGAGCAGAGAGCAGCTCAGCCTTCCGACTCCCTGAGCAGAGAGCGGGTGTTTGTTGTGCGTCACTCCCCCTCTCTCCAGGCACCAACGTGGCACTCTCCCTCTAGATGTGTCCCTCGTCTTTCCCACAGGAATGAACATCTGGACACAGCCAGGCCCAGCCAGGCCACATACGGCCACTTCCTCACACACATACAAAGGTGAGAAAAAAAGGCATGCAAGGCTTCGTAACAAACCATTCCTAAGCCTTGGGATGTGTAATGTTTAAGAAGCAGAATGGTTGTTCAACATGATCCAGGGATCTCAGTTCCTGCAGAGAGGTAGCTTAGCACATCTCTGGACTGTAATCTTTACCGTGACACTTATCATAGCCTTCATCAAGTGTCCTTTCATCTGGCACTGCAAAGCAGGGGGTTGACACCTTGCACACATGCAATGACTCAACCAGGCTCTAACCTACCCTTCACTTTGTACATGGTGTAAAGAGGGGGGGGTCTATTACATTAAGGATCCTCACATTAAGTGTTGTTCACATTGACAGTTTGAAATGACTCAAATCCCCCCAAAATTGCATCTCCGATTCAAATCGGTTATTTTTCCTGCAGTCTGAACTAGATGTCGACCGATTATGATTTTTCAATGCCGATAACGATACCGATTATTGGAGGACCAAAAAAGCCGATCCGATTAAATCGGCTGATTTAAAAAATATATATTTGTAATAATGACAATTACAACCATACTGAATGAACACTTATTTTAACTTAATATAATACATCAATAAAATCAATTTAGCCTTAAGTAGATAATGAAACATGTTCAATTTGGTTTAAATAATGCAAAAACAAAGTATTGGAGAAGAAAGTAAGTGTAATATGTGCCATGTAAGAAAGCTAACGTTTCAGTTCCTTGCTCAGAACATGAGAACATATGAAAGCTGGTGGTTCCTTTTAACATGAGTCTTCAATATTCCCAGGTAAGATGATTTAGGTTGTAGTTATTATAGGAATTATAGGACTATTTCCCTCTATACCATTTGTATTTCATTAACCTTTGACTATTGGATGTTCTTATAGGCACTTTAGTATTGCCAGTGTAACAGTATAGCTTCAGTCTATCTCCTTGCTCCTCCCTGGGCTCGAACCAGCAACAACAGCCACCAATCGAAGCAGCATTACCCATGCAGAACAAGGGAAACAACCACCCGAAGGCTCATAGCAAGTGAAGTTTGAAACGCTATTAGCACGCGCTAACTAGCTAGCCATTTCACTTCGGTTACAAAGCCTCATCTCGGGAGTTGATAGGTTTGAAGTCATAAACAGTGAAATGCTTGACGCACAACAAAGAGCTGCTGGCAAAACCCACGAAAGTGCTGTTTGAATGAATGTTTACGCGCCTGCTTCTGCCTACCACCGCTCAGTCAGATACTTAGATACTTGGATGCTCAGTCAGATTATATGCAACGCAGGACACGCTAGATAATATCTAGTAATATCATCAACCATGTGTAGTTAACTAGTGATTATGATTGATTGTTATTTATGAGATAAGTTTAATGCTAGCTAGCAACTTACCGTGGCTTACTGCATTCGCGTAACAGGCAGTCTCCTTGTGGAGTGCAACAAAGAGAGGCAGGTCGTTATTGCGTTGGACTAGTTAACTGTAAGGTTGCAAGATTGGTTCCCTCGTGCTGACAAGGTGAAAATCTGTCCTTCTGCCCCTGAACGAGGCAGTTAACCCACCGTTCCTAGGCCGTCATTGAAAATAAGAATGTGTTCTTTAACTGACTTGCCTAGTTAAATAAAAAAGGTATAAAAAACAATACATTTAAATAAAAACAAATTTAAATAAATTAAATCGGCGTCCAAAAATACCGATTTCCGATTGTTATGGAAACTTGAAAATCGGCCCTAATTTAAAATCGTCCATTCTGATTAAATCGGTCGACCTCAAGTCTGAACCTACAGCCAAAAAAGCACATGGAATCTGATATTTCAAGCCACATTTCAAGCCATCTTCATAGCCTGCACCACTGCACACACACCCGGCGTTACTGTGACAACTAACTTGGCCATGTCAGCTAATGACTGCTGTCTGAACACATACAAATCCTATTTGGTAACTTCTAACTTCCGCTTTGGACAATCAGTATTCCATAACTAATTTGAGCATTCAAGCCTTGTTCACACTGCAGGTCTAAGTATGATGTTACTGCATTGTAAATTCCGGACACTCGTCCTTCCCTGGCGCTCTGAGTGAGCATCCATCAGACTTCTACTCAGGGTGTGTGTGGGCTTGTGATGGTCCATCTGCTCTGCAGTCATAACACTCATGGTCTTGATAGCTGGCTAATCATTAACTAATCAAGCCATGGACATTAATAGTGGCAGGCATCATTGGCCATCTGATACCCAGAGCAGTGTCCAGGAAAACTGAGTCAGTGAAACAAAGAACCAAAATGACAGAGATATCTGCTTCCTGAGACATTACGCGCACACGCATGCACACAGCCAGCTCAGTTCTGATTCAGAACATAGATCCCTGAGTGGGTTGTGCTGAAGATCTAAACAGAAGTTTTAGAGCGTCAGTAGACTCTTCAGTGACAGGAGTCCATCACATACTCTGAAGGAATGGACACTCCCATCATTGCAAACCTTCCCATTTCAAGTGACTGTCATATTCATAGAAAAGTGATTTGACTGTCATATTCATAGAAAAGTGATTTGACTGTCATATTCATAGAAAAGTGATTTGACTGTCATATTCATAGAAAAGTGATTTGACTGTCATATTCATAGAAAAGAACACAAAAAGGAAAACAGCTGAGAAATTACACATCCAGCAAGAAGACAGATCTATGACATTTACTGTGGAACATTGAAAGAACGAATCAAAGCAAAGTATTCCAGGGTCTGCTTCCTGTATCATGGAAGAAAAGACAGAGCAAAAACCTTGAAGCAATTAAGGTGTCAGCATGTTTAAGTTCGGCTGGCGGCTCACCGAACGTGTGCTCGCATGCTCCCTTAAAAAGACCTCCTGAAAAAGAAGAAAAATATCTGAAATGGTACCGTTTGGCCATTCTGAGATGCTGTAGCGAGTACACTTCCTCAAAATAGTCAGAATTCATCTAAGACAACAAGAACTCTGTAATTGATGTTTTTGACGAGGAAATCTTAGTCACGCAACTGTACATTAAGATGTTTGGTGCGGTATTTCAATTTTAAAAAGTTGCAAGAAAACGAGTCATCTCTCATTGAATGACAAAGACTTTAGTGAAGAATCCCTACTGCTGACCAATCACCAACGAAGGGGCGTAGACTTCAGTGAAGAATCCCTACTGCTGACCAATCACCAACGAAGGGGCGTAGACTTCAGTGAAGAATCCCTACTGCTGACCAATCACCAACGAAGGGGCGTAGACTTCAGCTACCAACGTCGTCGTCTCCAGAAAAACAAGGTGAACAACCAAACGCGAACCTTACCGAAGTTGAAAACAAACACGTCCCAAAATGTCCTCATCATCTATTGAAACTCACCCCAACTGTTTTGGCTGGGGGACGCGTGCGGACGCCTTTAGATTTCCTTGATTCATTAGAATAATACAGTGTGGCTGCCTGTATGTTTGTGTAAACAAATACTAGGAAGGCATGAGTCTGTACACCATGTCAGACTCAACACTAATGTATATGAAGATCACAAGCTGCTTCCCTGACAACACTTCAAAAGGCTGAGGCAACAAAGCTGAATTCTAAATGAGCACAGAGAGAGAGAGCTGGAACACTGAACTACACAATATTTAATCTGGCATCCGATGAAGATGGAAAAGAAAGTGCCTCTTACCAGGCTAATTTCCATTCTGCATAAAATATTGCAGGTTAAATAATGGATGCACACTTGAAAGGGAAATGGAATCTCTCTCATTTCTGATTTATAACAGTGTCAGAAATGCTGCTCGTAAAATCAGGATGGACCAAGAACATCGTCATGCGGGCCGGCAAATACAACATCACAAAGCAATATTTAGATTAGAATATGCAAGACAACTACACATGGGTGGGAAACGGAGACATTATTAAGACTCAGGTCTCCAATTTGGTTTGTATAGAGCAACGCAGCTTCTATTTATATCACAGCCGACAGGATTCTCTTCAGCAGTCTCTGGAAGCACACTGGGAGTATCACGCGAACACAATAACCCTGGCTGATGGGGATAATTAGGCCCTAAATCCTGAGATGGCTACTGCAGAACTACACACCCCTAATATCCTGCTCCCCCCCCCCATTCTCAAATCTCCAAACATGAGCGGAATCTTCACAGTGGATTTAGTGAACAAAGAGGGTTTCAGGGGCCCTGCGTCACACGCTGAGAGATGCGTTGGGGCTGTCACAAGCTCTCAGGGATATAGTCAGTATATTTCAGAGTTTTTACCCAGGCTTTGCATATCATTTGGTGGTCCTCTCTCCCCACGAATGTGGCTCTGCCATGGTCCTCCGTCTCCTCCGTGGATTCCACCCCGATCGAAGCAGTCGTTTTCTACCGCTTCTCTGTCCTTCTCTACTCCTCCATCCCTTTCTCAGCTGGTGTCTTACTGTGAGTAGTACATCCTGTCCCTGTCACAATATCCCGCTGGCAGCATCACAAGTCATTGATCTATTTTAGACAAACCAACAACCCCCCCCCGCCACCATACTGTGAAGACGATGACAGAAGAGTAGGAATCCTTCACTGTTTCCTCATTTACTCACAAAATGTCAACCCCGCTAATGTGGGGTTAAAAGACCGATCAGTGAGAAGTGGCAGGCAGAGGCGATAAAACCAAAACAGGCTCTAGGGAGGCAGTGGGAGGCAGGGAGTGAGCGCTGAGCGACAGGGGAGCCCAGACTGCAGCTTCTCTGTAAGTACCTCTCAGGCGCCAAACAAACAAGCAGGAGAGGAAGGCAGGGAGGGCAGGCTGCAGCACAGGCAGGCTGAGATGAGAGTAAATAAAAACTGGACACAGTTTGACAGAGCTGCATAAACAGCCCTAGAGGGCAGAGCATCCCAGAGTGTCGTCTCTGAAGACTGAGTGTTCATATCCTGGATGAACTCAGAAAACATATCTTGAAATAGAAGATAAACAAGTAGGATACAGGTCCTAAACTGTCCACACACACACACACACACCTGTTTGCAAACACTCACAGCTCTGAATCCAGACGAAGTGTCAATGGCCGACGGAGTCTCAGCTAAATGTGTCCCTCCTGTCAGACTAGGGGGAACTTGTTGCACTGACACCCCTCCTCCTGCACTAAGAGGGGGGCACTTCTAGGGACACTTATCAAGACAAGAGACTGGAGGACAATGACGTGAGCGTCTGTAGGGTGTGAGGCCACGGTGCTGTCTGAGGAGAGCGACAGAGCTTTCTAGAAGCATTGCGACCCCGGTGTCTGAGAGGCTGAGACCAGCTGCCTCCGCATAAAGACAAGGCTCACATCCTCAGCACCTTGTTGGTTTTCTGAAAAGGCCACCAACTAGTTTGGAATATTAAACAGGTAAAGCCTGTGGAAATCAAAAGGACTTGAAAAGAGAGTGAGGGCTTGAAAAAGCTTTTGGGTGAAATCGCTCCATCTCTTCCAAGGCTTGTTGATATGACAGAGCCAACCAATTAAAAAGGCAGGGAAGAAAGGGCTCCCAAAACAGGAGGAGGATCATTCTTTGCCCATCTTATCCTGGCACATGATATTATTCCTCAATCAAAGGCTTGGCTTTTCAATACCAACAGTTCTGATTCAGAGAGAGCGAGAGAGCGAGAGAGCGAGAGAGCGAGAGAGCGAGAGAGCGCGGTGGGAGAAGTGAAACAGAGACTGCCAGAAGAAGAGAGAGAGAGAGGGAAGTGGTGGGAGAAAGAGTGAAACAGAGACTGCCAGAGGAAGAGGAAGAGAGAGGGAAGTGGTGGGAGAAAGAGTGAAACACAGACTGCCAGAGGAAGAGGAAGAGAAGAGGAAGGAAGTGGTGGGAGAAAGAGTGAAACACAGACTGCCAGAGGAAGAGGAAGAGAGAGGGAAGTGGTGGGAGAAAGAGTGAAACACAGACTGCCAGAGGAAGAGAGTGAAACAGCCAGAGGAAGAGGAAGAGAGAGGGAAGTGGTGGGAGAAAGAGTGAAACAGACTGCCAGAGGAAGAAGAGGAAGAAAGAGTGAAACAGACTGCCAGAGGAAAGAGAGAGAGAAGTGGTGGGAGAAAGAGTGAAACAGAGACTGCCAGAGGAAAGGAAGAGAGAGGGAAGTGGTGGGAGAAAGAGTGAAACACAGACTGCCAGAGGAAGAGAGAGAGAAGTGGCCAGAGAAAGAGTGAAACAGAGACTGCCAGAGGGAAGAGGAAGAGAAACAGACTGAAACAGAGACTGAGAGGAAGAGTGGAAGTGGTGGGAGAAAGAGTGAAACAGACTGCCAGAGGAAGAGGAAGAGAGAGGGAAGTGGTGGGAGAAAGAGTGAAACACAGACTGCCAGAGGAAGAGGAAGAGAGAGGGAAGTGGTGGGAGAAAGAGTGAAACACAGACTGCCAGAGGAAGAGGAAGAGAGAGGGAAGTGGTGGGAGAAAGAGTGAAACACAGACTGCCAGAGGAAGAGGAAGAGAGAGGGAAGTGGTGAAACACAGACTGCCAGAGGAAGAGAGTGAAAAAGACTGCCAGAGGAAGAGGAAGAGAAACAGACTGCCAGAGGAAGAGAGTGAAACAGACTGCCAGAGGAAGAGGAAGAGAGAGGGAAGTGGTGAGAGAAAGAGTGAAACAGACTGCCAGAGGAAGAGAGTGAAACAGACTGGAAGAGGAAGAGAGTGAAACAGACTGCCAGAGGAAGAGGGAGGAAGTGGAAGGAGAACAGACTGCCAGAAACAGACTGGAAGAGGAAGAGAGTGAAACAGACTGAGGAAAGAGGAAGAGGAAGAGAGAGGGAAGTGGTGAGAGAAAGAGTGAAACAGACTGCCAGAGGAAGAGAGTGAAACAGACTGGAAGAGGAAGAGAGTGAAACAGACTGCCAGAGGAAGAGGGAGGGAAGTGGTGGGAGAAAGAGTGAAACAGACTGCCAGAGGAAGAGAGTGAAACAGACTGGAAGAGGAAGAGGAAGAGAGAGGGAAGTGGTGGGAGAAAGAGTGAAACAGACTGCCAGAGGAAGAGGAAGAGAGAGGGAAGTGGTGGGAGAAAGAGTGAAACAGACTGCCAGAGGAAGAGAGTGAAACAGACTGCCAGAGGAAGAGAGAAACAGACTGGAAGAGGAAGAGGAAAGTGAAACAGACTGCCAGAGGAAAGGAGAGAGACAGACTGGTGGGAGAAAGAGTGAAACAGACTGCCAGAGGAAGAGGAAGAGAGAGGGAAGTGGTGGGAGAAAGAGTGAAACAGACTGCCAGAGGAAGAGGAAGGGAAGAGAGTGAAACAGACTGCCAGAGGGAAGAGAGTGAAACAGACTGCCAGAGGAAGAGGAAGAGAGAGGGAAGTGGTGGGAGAAAGAGTGAAACAGACTGGCAGAGGAAGAGAGTGAAACAGACTGCCAGAGGAAGAGAGTGAAACAGACTGGCAGAGGAAGAGAGTGAAACAGACTGGAAGAGGAAGAGGAAGAGAGTGAAACAGACTGCCAGAGGAAGAGAGTGAAACAGACTGCCAGAGGAAGAGGAAGAGTGAAACAGACTGCCAGAGGAAGAGAGTGAAACAGACTGCCAGAGGAAGAGAGTGAAACAGACTGCCAGAGGGAAGAGGAAGAGAGTGAAACAGACTGCCAGAGGAAGAGAGTGAAACAGACTGGAAGAGTGGGAGGAAGAGAGTGAAACAGACTGGAAGAGGAAGAGGAAGAGAGGAAACAGACTGTGGAGGGAGAAAGAGTGAAACAGACTGCCAGAGGAAGAGGAAGAGAAGAGTGAGAACAGACTGGAAGAGGAAGGAGAAAAGAGAGAGGGAAGTGGCCAGAGGAAAGAGTGAAACAGACTGCCAGAGGAAGAGGAAGAGAGAGGGAAGTGGTGGGAGAAAGAGTGAAACAGACTGGAAGAGGAAAGAGTGAAACAGACTGCCAGAGGAAGAGGAAGAGAGAGGGAAGTGGTGGGAGAAAGAGTGAAACAGACTGCCAGAGGAAGAGGAAGAGAGAGGGAAGTGGTGGGAGAAAGAGTGAAACACAGACTGCCAGAGGAAGAGGAAGAGAGGGAAGTGGTGAGAGAAAGAGTGAAACAGACTGCCAGAGGAAGAGAGTGAAACAGACTGGAAGAGGAAGAGAGTGAAACAGACTGGAAGAGGAAGAGAGTGAAACAGACTGCCAGAGGAAGAAGTGGTGGGAGAAAGAGAAACAGACTGCCAGAGGAAGAGAGGAAACAGACTGCCAGAGGAAGAGAGTGAAACAGACTGCCAGAGGAAGAGAGTGAAACAGACTGCCAGAGGAAGAGAGAGAAACAGACTGCCAGAGGAAGAGAGTGAAACAGACTGCCAGAGGAAGAGAGAGGGAAGTGGTGGGAGAAAGAGTGAAACAGACTGCCAGAGGAAGAGGAAGAGAAGAGAGTGCCAGGGAGAAAGAGTGAAACAGACTGCCAGAGGAAGAGGAAGAGAGAGGGAAGTGGTGGGAGAAAGAGTGAAACAGACTGCCAGAGGAAGAGGAAGAGAGAGGGAAGTGGTGGGAGAAAGAGTGAAAACAGACTGCCAGAGGAAGAGGAAGAGGGAAGTGGTGGGAGAAAGAGTGAAACAGACTGCCAGAGGAAAGAGGAAGAGAGAGGGAAGTGGTGGGAGAAAGAGAGAAACACAGACTGCCAGAGGAAGAGGAAGAGAGAGGGAAGTGGTGGGAGAAAGAGTCAAACAGACTGCCAGAGGAAGAGGAAGAGAGAGGGAAGTGGTGGGAGAAAGAGCGAAACACAGACTGCCAGAGGAAGAGGAAGACAGAAGTGGTGGGAGAAAGAGCGAAACACAGACTGCCAGAGGAAGAGGAAGAGAAAGTGGGGGAGAAAGAGTGAAACAGACTGCCAGAGGAAGAGGAAGAGAGAGGGAAGGGTGGAAGAAAGAGAGAAAACAGACTGCCAGAGGAAGAGGAAGAGAGAGGGAAGCGTGGTGGAGAAAGAGCCAGAGGAAAACAGACTGCCAGAGGAAGAGAGTGAAACAGACTGCCAGAGGAAGAGGAAAAGAGGGAAGTGGTGGGGAAAGAGAGAAACAGACTGCCAGAGGAAGAGAGTGAAACAGACTGCCAGAGGAAGAGTGAAACAGACTGCCAGAGGAAGAGTGAAACAGACTGCCAGAGGAAGAGAGAGGGAAGGGGAGGGAGAAAGAGTTAAACAGACTGCCAGAGGAAGAGAGAGAAACAGACTGCCAGAGGAAGAGAGAGAAACAGACTGCCAGAGGAAGAGAGAGAAACAGACTGCCAGAGGAAGAGAGAGAGAAACAGACTGCCAGAGGAAGAGAGAGAAACAGACTGCCAGAGGAAGAGAGAGAGAAACAGACTGCCAGAGGAAAGAGAGAGAAACAGACTGCCAGAGGAAGAGAGTGAAACAGACTGCCAGAGGAAGAGGAAGGTGAAACAGACTGCCAGAGGAAGAGAGTGAAACAGACTGCCAGAGGAAGAGTAGAGTTGGGGCCAGAAAGTCAACTGCCAGAGGAAAGAGTGAAACAGACTGCCAGAGGAAGAGAGTGAAACAGACTGGAAGAGGGAGAGCATATGGAAGTCAGACTGCCAGAGGAAGAGAGTGAAACAGAGAAGAGGAAGAGAGTGAAACAGACTGGAAGAGAAGAGAGTGAAACAGACTGGAAGAGAGAAGAGAGTGAAACAGACTGGAAGAGGAGAAAGAGTGAAACAGACTGGAAGAGGAAGAGAGTGAAACAGACTGCCAGAGGAAGAGGGCGAGAGAGAAAAGGGAAGTGGTGGGAGAAAGAGTGAAACAGAGGCCAGAGGAAGAGAGTGAAACAGACTGGAAGAGGAAGAGAGTGAAACAGACTGCCAGAGGAAGAGGAAAGAGAGAAGTGGTGGGAGAAAGAGTGAAACAGAGGCCAGAGGAAGAGGAAGAGAGAGGGAAGTGGTGGGAGAAAGAGGAGCGAGAAACAGACTGCCAGAGGAAGAAAGAGAGAGGAAGTGGTGGGAGAAAGAGAGAGAAACAGACTGCCAGAAAGAGGAAGAGGAAGAGAGAGGGAAGTGGTGGGAGAAAGAGAGAAACAGAAACTGCCAGAGGAAGAGAAGAGAGAGGAAGTGAGTGGGAGAGGCGTCGAGAAAGAAAGACTAGAGAGAAGAGGAAAGAGAGAGAGAGGCGTGAGAAAAAGAGTCGAGAAACAGACTGCCAGAGGAAGAGAGAAACAGACTGGAAGAGGAAAGAGAGAGAGGAAGTCGAGAAACAGAGAGAGAGGGATTCGAGGAGAGGGTCATTATTCTCTTTCGAGAAAGAGACAGTAACCCCTAATACAAGTCTTCAACTACAGAAAGTGGTGAAGTTGGGGAGATAGAGAGGCGTCGAGAAAGAGTCAACTACAGCGTGGTGTAGGCGAGAGGGGCCCATATCAGAGTCAACTACAGAGTGGTGAGTTGGGGCCCATATCAGAGTCAACTACAGAGTGGTGAGTTGGGGCCCAGATCAGAGTCAACTACAGCGCAGAAAGAAGCGTGGAGGGGCCCATATCAGAGTCAAACAGCGTGGTGTCAGGGCCCAATCAGAGTCAACTACAGCGTGGTGCGTTGGGGCCCATATCAGAGTCAACTACAGCGTGGTGCGTTGGGGCCCATATCAGAGTCAACTACAGCGTGGCCAGTTGGGGCCCATATCAGACTCAACTACTGTAGGCTACACACTAGACCAAGGCATGCCGAATATCACAAATAGCTGTCCTTTTATTGCATTCCTAAGAAGCACTCCACCCTATATTCTAACCTTGAGAGAGAGAGGCTCAGAGAGAGAGGCGTCTGAGCCAGAGAGAAAGAGGAGAGAGAGAGCGCGGCCAGAGAGAGGAGGAGAGGAGAGGCGTCGAGAGAGAAAGAGGAGAGAGAGGCGTCGAGACCAGAGAGAAGAGGAGAGAGAGGCGTCGAGAGAGAGAGGAGAGGGAGAGGCGTCGGGCCAGAGAGAGGAGGAGGGAGAGGCGTCGGGCCAGAGAGAGGAGGAGGGAGAGGCGTCAGGCCAGAGAGAGGAGGAGGGAGAGGCGTCGGGCCAGAGAGAGGAGGAGGGAGAGGCGTCGGGCCAGAGAGAGGAGGAGGGAGAGGCGTCGGGCCAGAGAGAGGAGGAGGGAGAGGCGTCGGGCCAGAGAGAGGAGGAGGGAGAGGCGTCAGGGCCAGAGAGAGGAGGAGGGAGAGGCGTCGGGCCAGAGAGAGGAGGAGGGAGAGGCGTCGGGCCAGAGAGAGGAGGAGGGAGAGGCGTCGGGCCAGAGAGAGGAGGAGGGAGAGGCGTCGGGCCAGAGAGAGGAGGAGGGAGAGGCGTCGGGCCAGAGAGAGGAGGAGGGAGAGGCGTCGGGCCAGAGAGAGGAGGAGGGAGAGGCGTCGGGCCAGAGAGAGGAGGAGGGAGAGGCGTCGGGCCAGAGAGAGGAGGAGGGAGAGGCGTCGGGCCAGAGAGAGGAGGAGGGAGAGGCGTCGGGCCAGAGAGAGGAGGAGGGAGAGGCGTCGGCCAGAGAGAGGAGGGAGGAGATGGAGAGATATTGGCCTGTGAAAGGGAGGACGGAGAGGCATCGGCCAGAGAGAGGAGGACAGACATGTCTCTTCACTCTGGGGGAACTGGAAGGTCAGGGGCCTGATGAAATGATTAGATCAACAATGTTCAAGGCAGCAGAGATGACAGCAGCAGAGCACGGCCCTTTAAACAGAGTTTACAACTGGGACGGGTACCAAGGGTTTCCGTTGGGTGATGGCCTTCGCAAACATGTTGATTCAATAAGACTAACCCACTTGGATAATTAGTAGCACCTTAGATAAATGACTGTATTCGGCGCATGTGACTAATAAAAATGTGATATATAGCCCGTCTGACTTAGTACTTCTCATGTATCCGGTATTAACCTGGAACTTCAGAGAGGTTATCCACAGTTCAAAATAAACTAAGTAGACCCAAGCTCATAAGAAAAGCTCATTCAAAGTTCAATATGAAAGGCCCGTAATCTCACCATGCTTAGGAATTCTACAAACATGTCAGTATTCACATGGAGGCTTGCTAGTAAAACGGTTCAATGTATCTGTAGATTGAGTGAGCGAGAACAGAAAGGCCTTGGGGGGGAATTTAAAACCTGAGAGATGTACCCCTTCAAACTTCACCTTGTGTACATAGCCTCAGTCTTAGCTCCCTCACTTCTCAGAACATTGGCATTAAAAGCTAACACCTGCCTTGACACACACCGAACCCTTAAGCAACAGTCTGAATTTTTCAGATTTCTAAGCTCTCAGCTGAAAATCATATTTTCTTATCTCAAAAGGAGTGCGGTGGCAGGTAATGGTGTGAAACGAACAAATGATTAAAAAGTAAACCCTATCGTTTGAAAAATGACAAAAGCGGTGTGGTTTCACTTGGTGACAAATGTTTTTAAAAAGATTACAAACAGGCGCCTACGGGGTTGGACATGATGCTGTGCCAGGTCATTTCCACACCTCCTCCAGATGGGGAGGGGAGAGAGCTGAGGATATTAGAGTCAAATCTGTCATCACTGACAGGGCTTTGTTTGAACTGGCTGGTTGGCAAGGGAGCAGTACAATGTTACCAGGGCTAGCTAGTCAGAGGGCAATAAGACAGAATGGAGAAGAGGAGAGGCAAAGAGGAGGAGAGGCAGAGATGAGGAAAATGACCTTGGTGAGGTGAGATGATATTTACTCAGCTGCTCCTCACATTAGGAGCGCTACAGAAAGTAGGGATTCACTGACTCTTTACTGCAGATGCACAGACCTACTGCAGATGCACAGACCTACTGCAGATGCACAGACATCAGCAACGTTTATAAAGGAGGAAGATAGACTATAGACGTCACCAAAAAGGTGAGATGCACACATTTACTGTAGCACGTGACCATGACTCAAAATGACTGGCACAGGTTTTCTGAGTGCCACAGACGGGGATTATATAAAGCAGGAGGTACGTTGTTATTAGAGATGACATATGGCAAGTTCTCACATGCCACATACATTGCAGAAATGGTGTGAGTAGAACACTCCCAAATACCTCCACTGGAAAGCAGGCCAGAAATTGCATGGGTCTGGATTTTCTGGCATATCGCCTCTAAAGCTCAGTAAACTCCAGCAGAATGCTTTTAGGGCGGAGGATTACATGAAATGAATAACTAAATATGGACTTCTAAAACCTCTTTATAAATATTAATGGGGAAGAAGATCAAAAGTAGAAAATCTGGGAGTCAATAATCACCCCAAAGCTTGTTGTTGTTGCAGAAAGCTGCTACGACGCCTCAGAACTTACCACCACAACCTGCAGAAACATTCTCAGAACTTTACCACCACACCACCACTAGCAGACACCTAGCAGAAACATTCTCAGAACTTTACCAACACACCACTACGACACCTAGCAGAACACTCAGAACTCAGAACTTTACCAACACACCACTACGACACCTAGCAGAAACACTCAGAACTTTACCAACACACCACTACGACGCCTAGCCTGCAGAAACACTCAGAACTTTACCAACACACCACTACGACACCTAGCCTGCAGAAACACTCAGAACTTTACCAACACACCACTAGCAGAAACACTCAGAACTTTACCACACACCTAGCCTAGCAGAAACACTCAGAACTTTACCAACACACCACTACGACACCTAGCCTGCAGAAACACTCAGAACTTTACCAACACACCACAGACACCTACAGAAACACTCAGAACTTTACCAACACACCACTACGCCTGCAGAAACACTCAGAACTTTACCAACACACCACTACGACACCTAGCAGAAACACTCAGAACTTTACCAAACACACTACGACGCCTAGCAGAAACACTCAGAACTTTACCAACACACCAGAGCCTGCACTTTACCAGCCTGCAGAAACACCAGAACTTTACCAACACACCACTACGACGCCTAGCAGAAACACTCAGAACTTTACCAACACACCACTACGACGCCTAGCAGAAACACTCAGAACTTTACCAACACACCACTACGACACCTAGCAGAAACACTCAGAACTTTACCAACACACCACTACGACGCCTAGCCTGCAGAAACACTCAGAACTTTACCAACACACCACTACGACGCCTAGCCTGCAGAAACACTCAGAACTTTACCAACACACCACTACGACGCCTAGCCTGCAGAAACACTCAGAACTTTACCAACACACCACTTACCTGCAGAAAACAGAACTTTACCAACACCACTACGACGCCTAGCCTGCAGAAACACTCAGAACTTTACCAACACACCACTACGACACTAGCCTAGCAGAAACACTCAGAACTTTACCAACACACCACTACGACAGAACTTTACCAACACACCCTAGCCTGCAGAAACACTCAGAACTTTACCAACACACCACTACGACGCCTAGCAGAAACACTCAGAACTTTAACACACCACTACGACACCTAGCAGAAACACTCAGAACTTTACCACCACACCACTACGACGCCTAGCCTGCAGAAACACTCAGAACTTTACCAACACACCACTACGACGCCTAGCCTGCAGAAACACTCAGAACTTTACCAACACACCACTACGACACCTAGCAGAAACACTCAGAACTTTACCAACACACCACTACGACGCCTAGCAGAAACACTCAGAACTTTACCAACACACCACTACGACGCCTAGCCTGCAGAAACACTCAGAACTTTACCAACACACCACACCACTACAGAAACACAGAACTTTACCAACACACCACCTAGCCTGCAGAAACACTCAGAACTTTACCAACACACCACTACGACACCTAGCAGAAACACTCAGAACTTTACCAACACACCACTACGAAACACTCAGAACTTTACCAACACACCCTAGCAGAAACACTCAGAACTTTACCAGAACTTTAGCAGAAACACCAACACACCACTACGACGCCTAGCCTGCAGAAACACTCAGAACTTTACCAACACACCACTACGACGCCTAGCAGAAACCTAGCAGAAACACTCAGAACTTTACCAACACACCACTACGACGCCCTAGCCTCAGCAGAAACACTCTCAGAACTTTACCAACACACCACTACGACACCTAGCCTGCAGAAACACTCAGAACTTTACCAACACAACACACCACTAGCAGAAACACTCAGAACTTTACCAACACACCACTACGACGCCTAGCAGAAACACTCAGAACTTTACCAACACACCACTCAGAACTTTACGACGCCTAGCAGAAACACTCAGAACTTTACCAACACACCACTACGACGCCTAGCCTAGCAGAAACACTCAGAACTTTACCAACACACCACTACGACAGAAACCTAGCAGAAACACTCAGAACTTACCAACACACCACTACGACGCCTAGCCTGCAGAAACACTCAGAACTTTACCAACACACCACTACGACACCTAGCCTGCAGAAACACTCAGAACTTTACCAACACACCACTACGACGCCTAGCCTGCAGAAACACTCAGAACTTTACCACCACACACCACTAGCAGAAACACAGAGCCTGCAGCAGAAACACCTAGCAGAAACACTCAGAACTTTACCACCACACCACTACGACACCTAGCCTGCAGAAACACTCTCAGAACTTTACCAACACACCACTACGACACCTAGCCTGCAGAAACAGTCTCAGAACTTTACCAACACACCACTACGACACCTAGCCTGCAGAAACACTCAGAACTTTACCAACACACCACTACGACACCTAGCAGAAACACTCAGAACTTTACCACACACACCACTAGCAGAAACACGACACCTAGCAGAAACACTCAGAACTTTACCAACACACCACTGCAGAAACACTCAGACACCTAGCCTGCAGAAACACTCAGAACTTTACCAACACACCAACACACCTAGCCTGCAGAAACACTCAGAACTTTACCAACACACCACTACGACACCTAGCCTGCAGAAACACTCAGAACTTTACCAACACACCACTACGACACCTAGCCTGCAGAAACACTCAGAACTTTACCAACACACCACTACGACACCTAGCAGAAACACTCAGAACTTTACCAACACACCACTACGACACCTAGCAGAAACACTCAGAACTTTACCAACACACCACTACGACACCTAGCAGAAACACTCAGAACTTTACCAACACACCACTACGACACCTAGCCTGCAGAAACACTCAGAACTTTACCAACACACCACTACGACACCTAGCCTGCAGAAACACTCAGAACTTTACCAACACACCACTACGACGCCTAGCCTGCAGAAACACTCAGAACTTTACCAACACACCACTACGACACCTAGCAGAAACACTCAGAACTTTACCAACACACCACTACGACGCCTAGCCTGCAGAAACACTCAGAACTTTACCAACACACCACTACCAACACACCCTAGCCTAGCAGCAGAAACACTCAGAACTTTACCAACACACCACACGACACCAGCCTGCAGAAACACTCAGAACTTTCAGAACCAACACACCACTACCTAGCAGAAACACTCAGAACTTTAGACACACCACTACGACACCTAGCAGAAACACTTTACCAACACACCACCACGACACCTAGCAGAAACACTCAGAACTTTACCAACACACCACTACGACACCTAGCCTGCAGAAAGCAGAACTTTACCAACACACCAAACACCTAGCAGAAACACTCAGAACTTTACCAACACACCACTACGACACCTAGCAGAAACACTCAGAACTTTACCAACACACCACTACGACACCTAGCAGAAACACTCAGAACTTTACCAACACACCACTACGACGCCTAGCCTGCAGCAGAAACACTGCAGAAACACTCAGAACTTTACCAACACACCACTACGACGCCTAGCCTGCAGAAACACTCTCAGAACTTTACCAACACACCACAGAACCTTCAGAACTTTACCAACACACCACACACCTAGCAGAAACACTCAGAACTTTACCAACTAGCACCTAGCAGAAACACTCAGAACTTTACCAACACACCACTACGACGCCTAGCAGAAACACTCAGAACTTACCAACACACCACACACTAGCAGAAACACTCAGAACTTTCAAGCTCTTCAATTACAGAGGCTCTCTTTTCAAGCTCAACCTGGCCTGACCTCTACTTGGCACCGACCGCCTCCAACTGAAAACCTCTTAGTGAGGCTTCTGAGCGCCTCTGTGGCCATGTGGTGGTGGTGGGTCCCTATGTTGGAATATTCCACTGAGGCAGAATGAAAAGGTGCTGCAGTCTCACTTTGGTGTGGAGAAGATGAAAGGGAGGTAGAGGATAAAGAGCCCAGCTTTCAGGGGTGACGTCACGTGGGTGGATCAGTCCTCATTCATGGCGGTGAGGAGCGTTAAGATATGGCTGTGCTACAACCTGCCACTGAAAAGCTGGGTGTCATTTGCTACAATAAAAATGGTTGCTTCACCTTTGAAGGCTATTATCATAACAACCTTGAAGGCTTTCGATCTAAAAGATAAAATGCATGAAATGAACATCTTGGTTCCAGCGAGACGTGTTCAAAGATCTCTCGATGTTCTTTGATGTGCAGCCTTGTAATTGAAAGCACATCCAAATATTTTCTCCTCAGTGGCAACAAGGTAACAATCATTAACAAGGTAACACACGATCAGCTAGCCCTGGTGTTTCTCTTCCTCAAAGGAAGGAAGGGGCTGGCCGCTACCGTTAGCCCACCCTGGCCGCTACCGTTAGCCCACCCCACCGTTAGCCCACCCTGGCCGCTACCGTTAGCCCACCCTGGCCGCTACCGTTAGCCCACCCTGGCCGCTGGATTCACAACAAGTTACAGCCTATAACTAGCAATACAACATGCAATACAAGCAAGCACTTTTCAGGGTGTGTACACTCTGAACAGGCACTCAAAGAAAACCTGCAATGGAGGAGAGATCACTTCCCTTCATGCTTTTATCTCTGGACTGTCAAGTTTACAAAGACCTACTTGGGGAAAAAGCCAACCAACTACCTTCTGTTTCTTACAGAATAACACCAATAATGTTTGCCCTTCAAAACATGCTTCCCCACTCCATTCTATTCCTTGCAATAAACACCAACCATCCTTCCTTTGGAAGTCATTTCTTATCAGAATAGTACAATCTCAGGAGAGAGTTACATCATTTCAAATCAAATTGTGTTGGTCACATACACATGGTTAGCAGATACTATTGCGAGTGTAGCAAAATTAATGTGCTTCTAGTTCCGACAATGCAGCATAAAAGATGAAAAATAAAATGAAATAGGAAACGTAGCACTGAGGACTAGAAGCGAGGCAGCCCTCTGTCAGCGCCATCTTTAGGTTGGATACATATTCTGAAGAAAACAAATCTGTTATAGATCATTGGCCCGACTCCTCAGCACATGAGATCTGATAGTGGTGACAGGTCTTACATGGGGCCAATGGAGCTGAAGACATCACAGCATTTTGAGCAGTGTGAAGTGTGTGAAAACATCAAACGTGTGAGGTATATGTGTGTGTACTGAATGTGCATGGTTTTATAGACAGGTTGGTTGTTTAGCAACAAAACCAGATGGGGTACGGGGCCAACACAGACGGGGTAAGGGGGCCAAACCAGACGGGGGACAACAGACGGGGTCCGGAGACAACACAGACGGGGTAAGGGGGCCAAACTAGACGGGGGCCAAACCAGACGGGGGCCAAACCAGACGGGGGTCAGGGACAAAACACAGACGGAGTACTGTCATAAACATAAAGCTCCTGGCTACTATCCAATCAATGACAATATCCCACCACTGGTTAGCCACCATTGGCTTCAAAAGCCAAACATAATACCTGGCAATTAATTTCCAGCAATAACATCTGGTGCGCGTGTTTGTCCATCACTCCGTATTTAGCCTGTTAGCGGTGCTAATGATAACAGTCTGGTGGGTAGAGTAGACAAAGACTTTCCCCAAAAACCTTCTCAATGAAAATGTTAACTGCAGAGTAGGTTTACCTGACAGAACTAGAAATCATTATTTGATTAAATTGGGAGTCCATTGTTTTGCAAACTATGACATGTGCTGCAGCAGTATGCCTAAGAGCAGAAACAAAATCACTAGACTGACATTTCTCATTCTAGATGGACAACTAAAGGGGAATTAGACAAATTAAAAATGTGTTAAGCATTGAAATGTACTCAGAACATATGGCTGGGAGATATGATTTTTTTGTCTATCAAAATGTCTGACGGTATTGTATGTTTTCCAATAATAAAAGTTCTAAATATGCTTTTTCAGTAGTTCATAACCTTAGCGTGATAAGACAAATTATGTGATTTCAAAATGGGTCTTTCTCCATTTATACTGTTCAACACAACAAAAATGATTCAGCATTTTCCACACTTATCAATGCCACACTGTGCCATGCAGCATGATATGGGCATAAAATATAGGCCTAGTGAATTGGTGAACTGTTGGAATCATGAAAACATAATGATTATTCTAAATCTATAGTTGGAATATAGTGGGCAGCACCTTGAATACATTGCTGTTTGACAATAAATTAATAAACCAGGGAGGAATTATTGACATGGTAGGAACCAAACGTGTTGGTGGGTCAAATGCAGTATACTAACCCGGCCCTATCAGAACATCAATTAGCTGTTTCTCTGGGAATGATTGTAGTAGAGTCAAATAAATAAATACAGAAAACAGCATATGGGAAAATACAAGTCACGCCAAATACTGTTTATCAACCATTATTTGACCGGGAATATTGACAGAAAACACACATCGTGTACACCAAGGACCTGAAGACAAGTTGCAGTGTAGAGGAGAAGCTATAACACAAATAAGTAATACTAACTCACGACAAAAAAAAGGAAGTAGCTCTCATGCTAGAAAAAGGTTTACAGGCCCCTGGCTTAGATTGTTGACATGTCAAATATATTTAGAAAACAAATACATTTGCACAATGAGCACTTCTCAAATATATTGTTACAACTGTTGGTTAGCTAGTGAATTTGCATTAGCAGACATTGAGGTGTTTTTACTGATGTCACAAGACCTTGCATCAAGCACAAGATAAAACTAGCTGAAACAAGCCACCTACGATTCCTCACATGCCAGGATGTATTTCTCTCCCTCTTCATTGCTGCTAGCCATCTGCACATCCAGAATCACAACACACTGACTTCTGCCACATTGAAGCACATCGTTTTCCTGACGTTGTCAACTAACCCGTCTATAGCCAATTGTGGATCACCACCATTCAGTTAAGTCCCCCCAAAAAGACTACGTTTCAGGAGGTGCGATCTCCACACCATGTAAAAAGACAAGGAAAGGCGGCCAGCTGATTGGTTCGGTTCCATTCCTCTGTGTGCTCTGCATCAAATCAGATGATAAATCTGCTCTCAAGACTGCTTCATCAGTCTGGGGGACACCCCTCACCTCAAAGGCTGTTGAGGGAGGGGCCGTTGTGGAGGACGCGATGGAAGAGCTAAAGAAAGTGCTGATGATGGAGGAGACTTACCGGGTCTCCAAGGCCAAGGTTGCTCTTATCTGTCCAAAGGGGAAAACATTCATTTGCAAGCCCAATCATGTGTGAGTGTGGCTTGAGGCATCCAGGGAGGGAAATCATTTTATCCTGGGAGAGGAAGAAGTCAGACCGCCAGTTTGTATCCAGGCACTGGCTTGTAAAGGCAGCTATTAGAACTATTTAACGAGGCATCATTTCAGACTCTACGGTAGGAGGAGTGGGTGGTGCTCGTGGCGGTGGAGGGAAAATGGCTGCCCAGGGACATTTTATTATACTGGCTCCATGTGTTATCAAATGGATGAAAAATAATTGCGTCGTTATTCATACTTATGAAGCCCTACCGCTGTCCTTCCCATGACACTGGTCATATTTGCATAAGCGCTTTCCTCGCTTAAAACATCAAGGAGTCGCTGCAAATAATGCCAACACAACCTTCTGATGACTAATGACTATCCTAACACTATTGATATTGAGCAATGGTCTGCATATGTAAAGTATTAGTAGTTTAGTGATGAGCTAATATGTCAATAAAACTTACACGTCAAATAAAGTTCAACCAATGATATTAAAACACAAGACACTAAGCAATGTTTACAATCAGTGATGGCTTCTCAGGATGTTTAGCATTCCGTTATGGATTTAACATGGGCACGTACAGGCTAATAGACCGTGTGTGGAGGATCACAAGGCTATATCTGCTGAGGAGAGGATGGCCTTCATGTGGTTTAGGCAAAAGCACTCTTCCACGTTGTTTCTGGATGACTGGAGATCTTTAATATATTGCCCCTGACAACCTGCTGCTTGGAGGGTGCTAAAGGTCGAGGCAGGAGTTCCCGGTGGCAGGAAGTGAGCTAAAGGACTGGGGAGGATCTGTCGCTATCACTACCATGCACTAGGGATGTGACAAATGGAAAAACACGAGTCTGTAGTGATGCCTCTAGCAGTGTCTTAGACCGCAGTGCCACTCAGGAGACACAAAATGTGATTTTAAACTTAATCCTAACCTGAATCATCGGCATTGTTAACAGTTGGAAAAATGGCAGAGAGAGGCAGGCGACGACAGGCAGTCCTGTATGGTAACACCTTGAGAAGTTAAATGGAAAGGAAATGCAGCAAACTTTGCAAGGTGGAATTGAGGTACAGTAAGTAATGCTTAACAATCTGAAAGGAAGACACCCTAAAAACAGAAAAATAAATCCCCCTCCGCCACATCCCTACTGCATTGTAGCGATAGAGGCAGATCCTCCCCAGTCGTACATGGTAGCGATAGAGAGAGATCCTCCCCAGTCGTACATGGTAGCGATAGAGGCAGATCCTCCCCAGTCGTACATGGTAGCGATAGAGGCAGATCCTCCCCAGTCGTACATGGTAGCGATAGAGAGAGATCCTCCCCAGTACATGGTAGCGATAGAGAGAGATCCTCCCCAGTCGTACATGGTAGCGATAGAGAGAGATCCTCCCCAGTCGTACATGGTAGCGATAGAGAGAGATCCTCCCCAGTCGTACATGGTAGCGATAGAGATCCTCCCCAGTCGTACATGGTAGCGATAGAGAGATCCTCCCCAGTCGTACATGGTAGCGATAGAGAGATCCTCCCCAGTCGTACATGGTAGCGATAGAGATCCTCCCCAGTCGTACATGGTAGCGATAGAGAGAGATCCTCCCCAGTCGTACATGGTAGCGATAGAGAGAGATCCTCCCCAGTCGTACATGGTAGCGATAGAGAGAGATCCTCCCCAGTCGTACATGGTAGCGATAGAGAGAGATCCTCCCCAGTCGTACATGGTAGCGATAGAGAGATCCTCCCCAGTCGTACATGGTAGCGATAGAGGCAGATCCTCCCCAGTCGTACATGGTAGCGATAGAGGCAGATCCTCCCCAGTCGTACATGGTAGCGATAGCGGCAGATCCTCCCCAGTCGTACATGGTAGCGATAGAGAGAGATCCTCCCCAGTCGTACATGGTAGCGATAGAGAGAGATCCTCCCCAGTCGTACATGGTAGCGATAGAGAGAGATCCTCCCCAGTCGTACATGGTAGCGATAGAGAGAGATCCTCCCCAGTCGTACATGGTAGCGATAGAGAGAGATCCTCCCCAGTCGTACATGGTAGCGATAGAGAGAGATCCTCCCCAGTCGTACATGGTAGCGATAGAGATCAATGAGATCCTCCCCAGTCGTACATGGTAGCGATAGAGAGAGATCCTCCCCAGTCGTACATGGTAGCGATAGAGAGAGATCCTCCCCAGTCGTACATGGGTGAGAGAGAGATCCTCCCCAGTCGTACATGGTAGCGAGAGAGATCCTCCCCAGTCGTACATGGTAGCGATAGAGAGAGATCCTCCCCAGTCGTACATGGTAGCGATAGAGAGAGATCCTCCCCAGTCGTACATGGTAGCGATAGAGAGAGATCCTCCCCAGTCGTACATGGTAGCGATAGAGAGAGATCCTCCCCAGTCGTACATGGTAGCGATAGAGAGCAGATCCTCCCCAGTCGTACATGGTAGCGATAGAGAGAGATCCTCCCCAGTCGTACATGGTAGCGATAGAGAGATCCTCCCCAGTCGTACATGGTAGCGATAGAGAGAGATCCTCCCCAGTCGTACATGGTAGCGATAGAGAGAGATCCTCCCCAGTCGTACATGGTAGCGATAGAGAGAGATCCTCCCCAGTCGTACATGGTAGCGATAGAGAGAGATCCTCCCCAGTCGTACATGGTAGCGATAGAGAGAGATCCTCCCCAGTCGTACATGGTAGCGATAGAGGCAGATCCTCCCCAGTCGTACATGGTAGCGATAGAGAGAGATCCTCCCCAGTCGTACATGGTAGCGATAGAGAGAGATCCTCCCCAGTCGTACATGGTAGCGATAGAGAGAGATCCTCCCCAGTCGTACATGGTAGCAATAGTTCACAGACTATGCTACGGTAAAAACGTTATGGGTTAGGTATTTTTGACGTTTTAACACTCACGTCCCTACCATGCACGACCTCTCCAGACACCCGCCTCAACCCTGAACAGGCTAACAGCAGTAGCCATTAGATGGCCTACTTTATCCACTTGTTGACATGGTTGTCATTTTACAAGATAACAGGCAACATTGACATGGAGAAGATTTCAAACGACAATGAAAGATTTTCCTTTTCTGCGCTGGCTTGTCCAGGTATGATTTCAATCTGAGCATGAATAGAGAGTGATGGAACATGTGTAGGTCTAGACCTACTCCTCTCATTGGCTGTTGTCTAGACCTACTCCTCTCATTGGCTGCTGTCTAGACCTACTCCTCTCATTGGCTGTTGTCTAGATTGGCCTAGACCTCCTCTCATTGGCTGTTGTCTAGACCTACTCCTCTCATTGGCTGTTGTCTAGACCTACTCCTCTCCCACACAGCCTTATTCTAAAATGGATTAAAAAAACATTCCTCAATATACACACACACACACACACACACACACACACACACACACACACACACTACCCCATAATTACAAAGCAAAATATGGTTAGACATTTTTTCAAATGTATTAAAAACACTATGCAGACCCTTTACTCAGTACTTTGTTAAAGCACATTTGGCAGTGATTACAGCCTCGTTTCTTCTTGGGTATGATGCTACAAGCTTGACACACCTGTATCAGGGGAGTGTCTCCCATTCTACTCTGCAGATCCTCTCAAGCTCTGTCAGGTTGGATGGGGCGCGTCTCTGCACAGCTATTTTCAGGTCTCTCCAGACATGTTTGAGCGGGTTCAAGTTCGGGCTATGGCTGAGGCACTGAAGAACATTGAGACTCGTCTGTGTGCTTGAGGTCGGTGTCCTGTTGGAAGGTGAACCTTTGCCCCGGTCTGAGGTCCTGAGCACTCCGGAACAGATTTTCATCAAGGATCTCTATACTTTGCCAAGTTAATCTTTCCCTTGATCCTGATTTATCTCCCAGTCCTTGCCGCGGAAAAACATCCCTACAGCATGAGGCTGCCACCACCATGCTTCACCGGATGAATGGTGCCAGGTTTCCTCCAGATGTGATGCTTGCAATTCAGGCCAAAGAGTTCCATCTTGGTTTCATCAGACCAGAGAATCTTGTTTCTCCTGGTATGCGAGTCTTTTAGGTCCCTTTTGGCAAACCCAAAACGGGCTGTCATGTGCCTTTTAGTGATGAGTGGCTTCCGTCTAGCCACTCTACCATAAAGGCGTGATTGGTGGAGTGCTGCAGAGATGGTCATCCTTCTGGAAGGTTGTCCCATCTCCACAGAGGAACTCTGGAGCTCTGTCAGAGTGACCATCAGGTTCTTGGTCACCTCCCTGACCAAGGCCCTTGTCCCCTGATTGCTCAGTTTGTCCAGACACTAGGAATTGTCTTGGTGGTTCCAAACTTCCTGTCCCTCAACACAATCCTGTCTCAGAGTTCTATGGACAATTCCTTCGACCACATGGCTTGGTTTTTGCTCTGACATGCACTGTCAACTGTTGGACCTTATATAGACAGGTGTGTGCCTTTCCAAATCATGTCCAATCAATTGAATTTACCACAGGTGGACTCAAATCAAGTTGCAGATACATCAAGGATTATCAATGTAAACAGGATGTACCAGAGCTCAATTTTGAGTTTCATATCAAAGGGTCTGAATACTTAAAAAGGTATTTGTGTGTCCTATTTCTATTTTTAATACACCAGCAAACCTGGTTTTCACTTTATCATTATGGGGTATTGTACATAGATTGTTTAAATTATATATTTCTCACCAATTCCAGAACAGGGCTGGAAACGTAACAAAATGTGGAAAACGTCAAGGGGTCTGAATACTTTCCCAATGCACTGTACTCCTCCCATTGGCTGTTGTCAAAACAGCAACAATACCAAGAACAGGCAAGACAAACATGGTTTTCCACTTTTAATGTCAACAACCGTTCTACGCTCCAATCCATTCTCCTATCATTGTTTGAACAACTGAAAGACAGAAAATGGAGATCAAAACAGAGTGAAAACAAAGTAAAAGGCCCTCGGCCATTTAGTATGACATGAGGGTCATATGGACCTCTTGACACTGCGGAACACCCCTCTATACATTCAGCTGAATGGGCTCCATGGACTCCTAAACAGACGGTGCCAGTGCCTGAGAGGACCAAGGCAGCAGTGTGACTCCACCGGCCAACACCACAGTGTGTGTCTGTGTGGGCATGTGTCCATAGCCACTACTCCTCATGCCAGTGACTGTCATAGCAGACCACAGGACAACAGGGAGAGCGGCAAGCTTTCCATTGGCTCAGCAGCAGCCAACCAGATATTACCAATCCTCAGAGAGAGCACCCCCACCTTAGTCCCTGTGAGCCTGTCTGGACATTCAGGCTATTGCACTGGCATCGACCAGGAAGTCTGGCCCCCGAAGGCAGCACAAACACATTTTTCTAAAAGCCCCCTCCATTCACTACTGGCCATAATGAGAGTACAGTGAATAATAGGATGGGAATACAGCTCCAGCTCTGTTGGTCTTGGTGCCGGGGTGCTGAAGCCAGCTCTTTGTTGATGTGGCTGCTGGGGCTGCCGGGGAAGGGGGGCATCTGAGGATTAGAGCACCCCGGGTTGGAGAGCATTAGTGCTGTCTGGTTTAGGAATGAACTGGGCCATGGTCAACGGTGCCCTGAGGGGCCCCAGCGAGGGGGTCAATGAGCCTACCCCTACAGACAGCAGTGGTAACAGTGACACCACATTTCCAAGAGCCAGTACTCAGTCAGAAAAAAATGGCATTAGGGAAAACAAGTGATGTTCGAAAGAGGAAATAGTCTGTCTTACAAAGTTGTGTAATACTTTGTATTTCACCAAGACCCATGATGATAGCAAAATGAGCAATGTCCACATTTAGGCTACTCCATGGTAATATTTAGGAAGACAACATACAGCACAGTAATAAAAAGGAACCATTCAGTACAAAATATATAGAAATTATTGGACAGCTGTTTGAATTAATGAGGCACTCAATGATGCATGGTCACTATCACACTGAATCAGCTGACTATGCGATGTTGCACCATGTCATGATCAGCCCCAGTTAAAAAAGCACTGTTCAAAAATGTTAAACAGCATGATTCACCCATTAAATCAACATTAAAATGTGATATGAATGCCCATTGATTACTCAGAAACCACTCAGAAAACAGAAGTCTGTGGGTGAAAGTGTCTAGTTTTTCAAGCCCGTATTTTCTCTCAGATGAGACAATAGCGGCCTAGCCCTTCCTGACATCTCTTGGCTTCCAGAAGCTCTGCTGTCATTCCGGGGTGACAAAGTGGCCCTAAAGCAAAAGGGCCTCCACAGAAAGACCATTGTACAATGAAGTGGCGAGATGGGGAGTCATCCATGCACACTTGAAATCATGGCATGGGAGTCATCCATGCACACTTGAAATCATGGCATGGGAGTCATCCATGCACACTTGAAATCATGGCATGGGAGTCATTTCCACAGTTGGAATGCTTCAGTTAAAAACAGAGCACACTGAAGACATCATGAGCACTTTAAAAACACTTCCCCTCGTCTTTTCTGCATCAGTCATGCATTTATTAACTACTCTTCTACAAGCTATTGGAAACTGGAGCCATGTGTCATGGAGCGGCATCAAATTAACTATCAATAGGGATTGTCACACCCCCACTGTGACTCGACAAATGAACTGACCGGGGAACTCTTACGGAAACCATCCACAGCAAACAGATCTCGCCTCTCGCTAAATTCCAACCCCTCAAATGTATCCACTCCTCAAGAACAGGGTAAACTTGGCAGCGTTAACCCTGTGTTTGTCTGTGTTGCCCTTTTCAAACCAGCAACACAAGCAGCATATTGATTGCGAGGGCACCGTAAAACCTTTGCTGGCTTTCAGGTCTTATCGATCTCTCAAAATGTCTCCAATCCATTAGAGCGCTTTATATTCATGGCTCCTTTTGGTTCTTGGAAAGTACTGAAAACTTGCACGTTTGTTTTACCACAACTGCGTTGAACTTTAATGGCATGGCTGAATGAAGCACAGTTGGATGATCCATTTTATCAGTCTTGCTGACAGCAATGTTAGTTAGCCAGTAACCCAGCCATCCAAATGACCGGAGTGACTTACCAGAGGGCTGCAGGCTCCAGGAAGTGTCCAGCTAGGAGCCAAAGTAGGGCAGGGCCTTCCAGCACTACACTATTATTAGTCTCAATGGGGCGCCTGGCTTAACGCTCCACTCACGGTACAGAGACTAAACCCCTCGATGAGCAGACTCAAGTGACTGAAGCATTGGGGCAGATGATCAATCTACCTATTAGTGTCTACTTGACAGTGAGCCTATTAAAAAAAAGGCAGCCGTAGAACAGGCCAGTGACCCAACATTTTAGAGTACAGAGGTCCTGAGGCAACCAAATGAGACCCAGCTAGTTGGCCAGGCCTGCACAGGCCCACAATAGTCTTACCAGGAGTCGTATTCCTATTTTTTTCAAAATCTCCTTTCAAGATGGCTACAGGTCATGTTGAAATTGTTCCTGTAGTTAGAAATAAGATTAGCATTCCTGAAACATTATTTGGTCTGAGAAACTAAGCTAATTGATTACACCCAAATTGGTCCTTTTAATTTATAGGACTCAATAAATATAGTACCTAACATCCAATTTGGACCATAATTATTGTAAGTCATGAGAAATCCAACATGATCAAAAGCCCTCCCCCAAACAACCATTATCAGTTCCCCATGTCTAACAAGTAATATGGAGCAACGGCTTGGAGTATTGTTTCGTCATACTATGTAATGTATTCCCTGTTAACCTGGTGGTTTTTCCCTGTTCTGAGAAATTGGCCATTGAAGTCGCTTGCATTACTTAAAAGTGTGAAAATACCCGGTTTTGTCCACTAGACGCCACTGTTTCTGCCACACCCTTTTATAAAATGTCACTGGTCTCATGTTTATTGAACGGATCACAACATTTTTTTTGTAACTTTGGGTAGAGAGCCATTTGCTTGTGCTCATGATGAAAATAAATTGTATGGTCTGAGATGGTGGGTGTCATGGCTTGCTGAAATGACATGGAACGGCTCCTACGGACGCTCATTAAGAGGTGCTGCAGTAAAACAAAAAGACAGCGGAAAAGGCCTCATCTGAAAATCGGTGAAGGCCAAATTACTTCTTCCCATTTCACTTCGGCTTCCTTTGTGCTCGAGACCTGTTCTCAGCCAAACTCCCTATTAAAAATTCCCCTCGCACCTTCCAGTATAATTAGTCCACTGAAATATCATATGCCTCTTAATCAAAGCACTTGGTGGGCCTTGGCAGACTCCCCAAAGCTTTAGGAAAAGTTAATAAAGGAGAACGGGAGGGAAAGTTCTGCATCTTATCAAGGCACTGCAGGTGAGACTCGCGATTATCAAGACATACTGCTAAGTGCTAATTATGCGTGGACGGGGTTGGTTTCAATGGTTGTAAACTGTCGCTCTTGAAAGCAGGGTTGCTGATGTGTGTGCGGGCTGCATCATGCTGCATCATTATGAGGCTACACTGCTGCTAGTACCAGGCCCATCATTATGAGGCTACACTGCTGCTAGTACCAGGCCCATCATTATGAGGCTACACTGCTGCTAGTACCAGGCCCATCATTATGAGGCTACACTGCTGCTAGTACCAGGCCACTGCTGCTAGTACAAAACAATTTGTTAAGAGCAAGAGTTAACATGGTCGTGGGTCCTTGAAACGCAATTTAGCCAGAAAACAGGAAGGGAGATGTTCAAGCACTGCCACTTCACAGTCACGTCCCAAAAGGACATGACAATTAGAGGATTTCCTAGTGTGCTCCAGTAGGGTATGAGCAGCACAGAGTGGCCATCTGCCTGTATGCCTGGCCCCAGACACCCCACCTCTGATAACCTCCCAGCAAACCACCACAGGGCAGGACAAAGCCAAACAAGTGTCATAAAGCCACTCAGTCTGCTTTAGGACTCTGCTTTGATGGGCGGCAGGCAAAACCCCCAGAGACAATGGCATCTCCTCAGGGCACAGAAATGTTAACATTCCTTGAATAAAAATTTCTTCAGCTGGAATATTTCAAAGCTCATAAAAGCAGCTCATTGTTGAGGGTTGCTTTCCAAAGCAACGGAACAGGAAGTAGGACTACCAAGACTCCTTCAAACAATAAAAGGTGAAAAACAGAAGAAATGTGTATATCTGTGGCAGGAAGCTAGACGGTCCCGTCTCTCTTTAGGCTAATGCAAAGCAACTGATACAAAAGCCTCACACACAATAATTAGCTTACTTTTTGACAGTCTGATAATCAGCCCAACTTATCATTCATTAATTTAGCCAAGATGATAACTGCTCCCAATAGAATGGGGTGGTAAGCTGAGATAACACAAGCTTGTTCAAACCCAGAACTAATTTAGTTCATCATGCAAATGAGAGACGCCAACATTTCCCTGAACACTGCATTGCCCCACACCATTTAGCCTACAGAACCTAGGTTCCTCACGCATGTAGCCTAGTGCTCTGGCTAATGTTGCTTTTCACATCTGTTCAGACACTGGGGGCATTAACCACCTACGTGGTCTATTCGAGTTCTCAAGTAGTCTGAATAACATGACTGAAATAACAACATAAATAATAATAATAATAATAATAATAATAATAATAATAATTCGACTACAGGTCAGGCCTTTAACATTGGGAGAAAATGTAAAGTATGCTGAGCACAAACTTGAAAAATAGTACAAATTCAGTGCAACTTCCAGCCCGTTGACTTAACACTGAGGGTGCACCCACTTTAAGTTAGTTTTAACAGAGGCCAAGGTGACTGAAAATGTTGTTTGATGCAAGAAACCACTTTACAAAATAAAATGCATTATTATTCCCATACCATTATTAGAGAAAATCAAACAGTTACCCTCTGCCTGTTGGCTCAGCTTACTTCATGCCTGTCTCAAAATACAGCACTGCCCCTAAGACAAAACAAAAAGCTCTTTAGCTGACTCTCTTTTCAAAGATGTCTAGAAATGCATGCGTTTTGTGCTCTTGGAGGAAGCAATCACTCCCCATTGCTGACTACAAATTATTTGTAACTTGGCTAACTCACTAACTAGCAAAAGATATGAACAAAATGTGTACAAAACAAAAGCATTTACTCATGACCGATCATGCTGTAAACATAGTCCAGCTCAAAGTAAATGGCACACATCCATATATGGCAACAGTCTATTTGCATATAGGCCTACTGCAGCACAGGTATGTGTAGAGTACAGGTTGAGTAGTGCATGTCAATGCAATAGAATCCTACTCCGATGCGTTCTGCCGACAGCAAAAGTATTTTGTTTTGGGAAGTGTTGCATTGAAAGTGGCTAACATTGTGTTGAGTCGATCACAATTGCCATAGTAAAGGGAAACGTTGATAGCGTTAACAGGGAAAACTCTAGAACAATGGTCACCAACTTTTCTGAGTCAAGATCACAGAGTCAAAGTGCAAGCTGAGATCTACCGCTTAGATTTATTAACATGACTTAGACGTAAGCATAAGCAACATTAATAACCAATTAAAAACAGCACTGTAGCAATGAGGTTTGTGCAGTAAAGTATAGGCCCATTATCAATGCATACTGTCTTTGCTGCCAATGCATTGTTGTTGGAGACTATTATATTCAAGCAATAAGGCACAAGGTGGTGTGGCACAGTCGACAGTTTACATTCATTTAGGTTGGAGTCATTAAAACTCGTTTTTTCAACCACTCCACAAATTTCTTGTTAACAAACTGTAGTTTTGGCAAGTAGGGTAGGATATCTACTTTGTGCATGACAAGCCATTTTTCAAACAATTGTTTACAGACAGTTTATTTCACTTATAATTCACTGTATCACAATTCCAGTGGGTCAGAAGATCAGATACACTAAGTTGACTGTTCCTTTAAACAGCTAGGAAAATTCCAGGAAATGATGTCATGGCTTTAGAAGCTTCTGATTGACTCAAATGATATCAAATAGCCTATTGGAGGTGTACCTGTGGAAGTATTTCAAGGCCTACCTTCAAATTCAGTGCCTCTTTGCTTGACATCATGGGAAAATCTAAAGAAATCAGCTGAGACTTCAGAAAAATAATTGTAGAACTCCACGAGTCTGGTTCATCCTTGGGAGTAATTTCCAAACGGCTGAAGGTACCAACAATAGTACGCTTGTATAAACACCATGGGACCACGCAGCTTTCATACCACTCAGGAAGGAGACGCGTTCTGTCTCCTAGGTATGAACGTACTTTGCTGCGAAAAGTGCAAATCAATCCAAGAACAGCAGCAAAGGACCTTGTGAAGATGCTGGAGGAAACAGGTACAAAATATTCTATATCCACAGTAAAACGAGTCCTATATCCACATAACCTGAAAGGCCGCTCAGCAAGGAAGAAGCCACTGCTCCAAAACCTCCACAAAAAAAAACAGACTACGGTTTGCAACTGCACATGGGGACAAAGGTCGTACTTTTGGAGAAATTTCCTCTGGTCTGCTCAAACAAAAACAGAACTGTTTGGCCATAGTGACCATCCCAACTGTGAAGCACGGGGTGGCAGCATCATGTTGTGGGGGGTGCTTTGCTGGAGGAGGGACTGGTGCACTTCACAAAATAGATGGCATCATGGGGTGGAAGATGAGGTGGATATATTAAAGCAACATCAGTCAGGAAGTGAAAGCTTGGTCGCAAATGGGTCTTCCAAATGGACAACGACCCAAAGCAGACTTCCAAAGTTGGGGAAAAATGGCTTAAGGACAACCAAGTCAAGGTATTGGAGCGGCCATCACAAAGCGCTGACCTCAATCCCATAGAAAATGTGTGGGGAGAACTGAAAAGGTGTGTCCGAACAAGGAGGCCTACAAATCTGACTCAGTTACACCAGCTCTGTCAGGAGGATTGGGTCAAAATACACCCAACTTATTGTGGGACGCTTGTGGAAGGCCACCCGATACATTTGACCCAAGTTAAACAATGCTACCAAATACTAATTGAGTATATGTAAACTTCTGACCCACTGAGAATGTGATGAAATACATTTTAAATAAATCACTCTACTATTATTCTGACATTTCGCATTCTTAGTGGTGATCCTAACTGACCTAAAAACAGGGAGTCTTTACTAGGATTAAAATGTCAGGAATTGTGAAAAACTGAATTTAAATGTATTTGGCCAAGGTTGTATGTAAACTTCTGATTTCAAATGTATATGGCCAATATACCACGGCTAAGGGCTGTTCTTACGCATGACGCAACGCAGAGTGCCTGCAGACAGCCCTTAGCCGTGGTATATTGGACATATACCACAAAAACCTCAGATGCCGTATTGCTAGTATAAACTGGTTACCAATGGAATTAGAGCAGTAAAAAAAAAAAAAGTCATACCCATGGTATATGGTCTGATATACCACGGCTGTCAGCCAATCAGCATTCAGGATTCGAACCCCGAATTCAGAGTTCGATCACACATTACTTGTGAAGCACAGCTGAGTGAGCAAACATTTAAATAGTTTGCTGATGGTGCCTGCATCTGATGGTCATTCACAGCGGAGGGCGAGAGCAGCAGACTGAGGGTCCGCCTCTCAACACCCCTCCACTTCCCCTTTCCTACACTGACCAAAAGGAAACACCGTCTTCCAGCTGATGGCTAAACTCCAGTCACACTGCATTATTTCTACTTCATGCAAAGTTCATGTTGTTACTCCTATGAAGAGAAAATCACATTATCCTTGATATTAAAAGACCCAAATAACACAAGCCTATCGATACACTTTCCTGCTCGTTCATTACTGCTGCACTGCTTGTTGTAGCGCTGAGTGGAAATAGGAAGAACACACATTTTATGGCTTATAAAAGTGTTGAATACAAAATGTTGACATTGCTGAGTAAGAACTGAAACATGAACTCAGTCATAAAAACAGCATCTCTTTGCTGTACTCCTTGAGTCTCTCTCATGGTTTTAAACATTTTGAAATCTCACAGTACCAACTTTGCTTCAGCTTTCTATAATGCCTGCAACGTTACTGCAGACACGATCATCTGAGCCAACTGATTGGACAGCGGTAGGTCTGAGCCAACTGATTGGACAGCGGTAGGCCTTTAGTGCACTTGATTTGCTCTCTGGGCCCGCCGGGAAGGGAGAGTTTGTACCTTCAGACACATGAAATGGTTCAAAATGGCAACATTTCTCCTACCCGGGTGCACCTACCGCCAAAAGCAGGAAACAAATAAAAAATAGGAACAAGGATTTATCATTGGGGTTTTTACAGAAATGTTTGAAGGTCGACTTGGAATGCCTTGGAGATTGACCAATCGATCGACCGGTTGGTGACCACTGCTCTAGAAAGTTGAGTAAAGTTTAATCTCAAGCTACTCTCTGCAGGCTGATATTTCTGCACTGCAGTCCCAGGGAGCTGCGCGTCTCGGGGCTACTGTGTGTGCTCGCACAGCTTAAAGGGAACATTGGCTGCAGCAGAAATCTCAAATTAAACTCTAAACCCAATGAGCCCATTATGCATCACATTTCTAGAAAAGATGTAGTCCCCAGGTCTTTTCAAAGGTGCTTATGAATAAAAAGGCATTTCCACTGATGAGTCTCTTTCGGAAGTCTGAATAGCAACTGATCCACCATTCCTTTGAGCATCAGCTAACTCTGCACTTCAATCACAGAAAGAATAATTCAAGAAAGTATGACAAAATGTGCTGATGAAGGACACTCATTGAAGAGAGGACTTTGAAATGGGTTTGGAAGGACACGTAAACTACAAATCACAGTCGCTGACTCTGACAAAAGTGCACACTGCCAAGGCCAAACCATGGAGGCTTTTTTGGCATATACAGTGCCTAAAGAACGTATTCACAAACATATATAACACAAGTGTTCAACAACCGGAGTTAGAATCACCTTTGGCAGCGATTACAGCTGTGAGTCTTTCTGGGTAATTTTAAGAGCTTTCCAAACCTGGATTGAACAATATTGCCATAGTATTATTTATTTTTAATGATTTAAGCTCTATCAAGTTGATTGTTGATTATTTCTAGACAGCCATTTTTAAGTCTGCCATACATTTTCATGCAGATGTTAAGTCAAAACTGTAACTAGGCCACTCAGGAACATTTAATGTCATCTTGGAAAGCAACTCCAGTGTATATTTGGCCTTGCGTTTCAGGTTATTGTCCTTCTGAAAGGTGAATTTGTCTCCAAGTGTCGGAAAGCAGACTGAACAAGGGTTTACTCTAGGATTTTGCCTCTGCTTAGCTCTATTCTGTTTCTATTTATCCTAAAACAACTCCCTAGTTCTTGTCGATTAATATCATACCCATAACATGATGCAGCCACTACCATGCTTGAAAATATGAAGTGGTACTCAGTGATGTGATGGATTTGTTACAAACATAATGCCTTGTAGAGGGAAAAAGTTCATTTCTTTGCCACATTTGAGAGTTTTACTTTAGGGCATTATTGGAACCCGGATGCATGTTTTGGAATATTTATATTCTATACAGACTTCCTTCTTTTCCCTCTGTCATTTAGGTTAGTATTGTGGAGTAACTAGAATGTTGTTGATCCATCCTCAGTTCTCCTGTCACAGCCATTAAACTCTGTAACCCCTTTAAAAAGTCACAATGGGCCTCATTGTGCTATCCCGAGTGGTTTCCTTCCTTTCCAGCAACTGAGTTTGGACGGGCGTCTGGATCTTCGTAGTGACTGACTGTATTGATACACCCTCCAAAGCGTAATTATTAACTTCACCAGGCTCAAAGGGATATTCAATGTCTGCTTGCTTTTTTGTATTACCCATCTACCAATAGGTGCCCTTCTTTGTGAGGCATTGAAAACCTCCCTGGTCTTTGTGGTTGAATCTGTGTTTGAAATTCACTGCCGACCTGAGGGACCTTACAGATAATTGTATGTGTGGGGTACAGAGATGAGGTAGTCATTATAAAATAAATGTTAAACGCTATTATTACACACAGAGTGAGTCCATGCAAACGTATGTGACTTGTTAATCAAATTCTTACTCCTGAAGTTATTTAAGCTTGCCATAAGAAACAGGTTGAATACTTGACTAAAGACATTCCAGCTTTTTATTTTGTGTGTGATATATATATATATATATATATATATATCATATGTATCTATATATATATATATATATATATATATATATATATATATATATATATATATATATGTATCTACATCTATCTATATAAATGGTGGAAAAATAGTGACAATCTCAATTTAATACATTTAAAATTCAGGTTGTAACAACAACAACAAAAAAGGTTGGAAAAAGTCAAATTATGTTTTTCTGAAGGCATTAGGTTTGCTAGAGCGCACAGAGCAAAGACTGCTTCTCAGACCAGAGAGATGCAGACACACAACAGCCAAGTGGGCTGAGCCAGTGCACACAAAAGCCCCAAAAAGTAACTGTATTTAAGACTGCAGAAACAGTTTGACAGAACAAAATGAAGCTGGATGAACCTCTGTTAATTGGTGAAGAGGCTGGATAGAATAGAACTGACTGGGGTGTGAGACACTTTTTTATTTCTGAAAAGTAGTGTATTTTTTAAAGATCAGGGGAGCCAAACATACAGCCCTCGGGGCAAAATAAGTTTGACACCCCTGTTTTAGGCTGTTTTCACACTTGGTCCCTTTCAGACGACTTTGGAGAACTCAATGCAGTTTGCAAAAAAAAAATTGTACAGTGTGAACATTCCAAAGGAACTCAGACCCCTCAAAAGAGCCCTCGACGCGAAGTGAAACCATCTTGAGAGGTGGTCTGAACTCTGTTCCTTCACTTTTGGGGAGTAATGTGAACAAAAATATCCCCAGGTTTACATGTCGTTATTCCAGCGCCACCGTTTTCCCAGACATAACCCCTCACATTAAGTGCCAAAAAAGAGAGATGTGCAGGTTTGTGGGAAAAATGTGCCGTTTTGGATATTGATTAGAGATTGTCAAGAATGCACAGAAATGCCCCAAAAAATTGTGGAGTTTAGTTCAGATAATTTTTTGCAATATGTGATCTATAGGCTAAGAGAGCTTCATAGACTTGTTTATTCGATTGTGGGGTTTGAATAGTGTGAGGAGATAATATACTGTATTTGGTGAGAATCACAAACTAGGGTACAACATTTTTTCTAGCTCTCAAAAGGGGCAGTACCCAACATTAGGTTTACAATTTACCACGACAGCATTATTTAATCTGCAGTTATTCTTCTGCCATTTATTCTGTTAGGATTAACATGTAAATATTATGGTATCTTCTGATTAAAATGCTTATCTCATCTTTTAACTAAATGCAATCTATTAGCTTCCAACAACGTAAGTAGGTATATCTAGCTGTCCAATAACACATTCTGATTGAATGGCTTTCCTGACATTTGTAAAAACTCAGAGTGCATTGAATGAATATTTGAAACATATCTTGGGTCCATTCTAAACATAGCACTGTGACTCAAACCACAAAATAGGTGAAGTGAACTGGCAAAATAGTTGAGTCCTCATTCAAATGCAAGGGCAGTGTGAACACAAAGAGAACTGAGTTATTTTGATTTTTTTTTTAATCCCCAGGGTTCGCTTTAAAGATGACTGAAAACACCCATAGATGAATCAGACTAGTTTTATACTATGGTAGCATAGCCAAACTCTAAAACTGGACTGAGGAGGGTGGAATCTACTTTGATTGTGGTTGGGTTGTACAGACAGGTTAACTCAAGTGTTAATGTTGTACCATCTGGTAGTTAGAAATAGTTTACTCGCCTAAACTCAGAAGTTCAGAGTTGAACGCATGAGAGACTGGCCACGTAGCAGGAGCTTGCTAGAATGTCAAGAGGGCATGAACACTGCTAAGGTACCCAAATGTGGCTTTCCTTATTTTCTTTATCCCTTTACACTGACCAACATACCTAGTTAGTGTTTTTGTGCAACTTGCAAAACATATAGCTAGTTAGCTAGCTAACGTTACCCGCTGTGGCTGTACGAGTGTGTCTACAAGAAGCTAACGTAGCTGCCAGCTGATGTCTTAAAACATTGCTGGCTGGTCCACTACTGTAACGTTAGCTAGCTGGCAGGCTAACGTGTAAATGTAACTTCCATGCATCCTATCAAATACAATGATAGCTAGCTACTTAGCTAGCAAACAAGCTAGTACGGCAAAACGAGCAATTTCCGTCGCTATACTGTCTGAACAAGGCACTACATATGACGGTTGTCCTAACTAGCAGCTGGCTGTGTATGTGGAGAATGGAAAATTATTGCAAACAGACGTTAGCATTACATGGGCAATAATAAACATTAGAGAATGCTGAAAGACGTGTGACTTACCTGCGACAAAAGCTCAATAAATGTCCTGTTCAGTTATAGTGCTGAATATCCAGGGATTCTGAAATCAATTACTTAGATAGCTGGCTTCTCTCTGAATGTTCCTTTTCACAAGAGGCTGTATGCCTTACCTTCGCGCAACATTTAATGTGGACACACAATCGCGCATCTGCCTCTCACTGCTAGCACTCTGACACCGCGAGACAGTACGAGAGGGTGGAGATCTGACGAACCAATGAGAGGCCCCGGTGAGAAAGGCAATGGCCAATGAAATCGAAGATTGTCGGTTGTTTTTTTTGTCATTGGCAGATTCAGATATCTGACGTTAGGGGTCGCGGTTGTGCACATACACAGTCATTTTAAATGATCTGTCTGTTATTAACTAAATGGGATAAAAGTATGCTTCATTCAGTAGCAAAAACAGTTGTAAAAACATAAATTGTGATCATATATGGCTCTTAAAAATATCTGGTAAGGAGGTTTTGATTCATTATGACTACAGCAATAGGCTACAAGGTTTATTGTGGAATGTGGACAGATGCTACAACTCTGTATGAAAATGAGCAGAGGTGGGATGGCTACCTGCTATCCTGAGACCAAGATCTAGTCTGTTGTATTCATATAACTAACATTGAATTTCTGCAGAATTAGACTAAACTTATGTTGAACCCTCTCAAGTGGCATTGTAATATGAGTTCAGATGTTGTGATATGAGTTCTCATGTTGTGTGATATGAGTTCTCGTGTTGTGATATGAGTTCTGATGTTGTGTGATATGAGTTCTGATGTTGTGATATGAGTTCTCATGTTGTGTGATATGAGTTCTGATGTTGTGATATGAGTTCTCATGTTGTGTGATATGAGTTCTGATGTTGTGATATGAGTTCTGATGTTGTGTGATATGAGTTCTCATGTTGTGTTGAGTTCTCATGTTGTGTGATATGAGTTCTCATGTTGTGTGATATGAGTTCTGATGTTGTTTGAGTTCTCATGTTGTGTTTGAGTTCTCATGTTGTGTGAAAGTTCTGATGTTGTGATATGAAAAAGTCTCATGTTGTGTGATATGAGTTCATCCCTATGAGTTCTCATGTTGTGTGATATGAGTTCTGATGTTGTGATATGAGTTCTGATGTTGTGTGATATGAGTTCTCATGTTGCTCTTTTTTGTCCTGTTTTAATTTGAAAAGAAAAAAAGTCTCAAGTCATCCCTGTTCAACATAGGCTGTGACCTGGCTGAAAACGTACATCACATTTGATTTCATGACAGCAGTACCAGAATCCCATTTTTTTTAAAGGAGCACGAGACCAATGTTTCAGTGTGTCCTTCTACTCTGCTTGTGTACAACCGGGCTGGGAGCTGTACTCATTAACCTGAGAAACAGCGAGGTAATTGTGGAATTTTCAGACATATTTACTCCAGATGAAACATTCACAATGTAAAAGGCATTAAGCAAATCAATAACAAATGTATTTTTGATTACTGCAGATTAGGGGACTTTGTGTGTGTGTGTGTCTCTGTGTGTGTAGACTGCAGGCTACAATTAAGCTAATGAAGCAGGTTCTCATAAGGGCATGTCTTCTTGCATTATAAAACAACAATATTTCTGGATCTGTGGTGGTGCTCAGTCATGACAAATGCAGGTTACAAATGCTCTGTTAGCGTATCATTACGTGCTCTGCCTAATAGATCGATCAATAGAATTGTAATCATGTGTGGAAAATGTTTATAAACAGTAAACCTCATAGACAGGGTTAGGCTGTATCATACACCCACCACCCTTAAAAACACACAGCCATTTGTAATTCCAATATGATTCATTTTATTCACAAAACAACAACCCTTTGAGGCCGTTGTCAAGCTCTTTCTCATGTTCATCAGCTCATACAGTGTCCTTTCATCAGGCTCCCTACTCACCTCCATGCATTATTCACTATGTCCCCCCCCAGTGAAAGGGTTCCTGACCTGCGATGAAGAGCTTCACTCCACACTCAGCCTTGCATGCTGGGTAATGAGCTTTGGCCATGTGTATGGCTAGTCATGCTTTTGGATGTGTCACTGGGGTCGGTGTCCTGGTCCACTCTGCTAAGTGAAGAAAGGAAACAGGCTGCAGGCTACAGGGTGCTGTGGGTGTTATAGGAATAACATGCCAATAGGATGCACCATTTACAAGAGTGGCTT
>NW_024609678.1:167500-232500 GCF_018296145.1 Oncorhynchus tshawytscha
TTCAACTGGGTGTTCAGCACACCGTTCTTCAACTGGGTGTTCAGCACACCATTCTTCAACTGGGTGTTCAGCACACCGTTCTTCAACTGGGTGTTCAGCACACCGTTCTTCAACTGGTCATTCAGCACGCCGTTCTTCAACTGGGTGTACAGCACACCGTTCTTCAACTGGGTGTTCAGCACACCGTTCTTCAACTGGGTGTTCAGCGCACCGTTCTTCAACTGGGTGTTCAGCGCACCGTTCTTCAACTGTGTGTTCAGCACACCGTTCTTCAACTGGGCATTCAGCACACCGTTCTTCAACTGGGTGTTCAGCACACTGTTCTTCAACTGTGTGTTCAGCACACCGTTCTTCAACTGTGTGTTCAGCACACCGTTCTTCAACTGGGTGTTCAGCACGCCGTTCTTCAACTGGTCATTCAGCACGCCGTTCTTCAACTGGGTGTTCAGCACACCGTTCTTCAACTGGGTGTTCAGCACACCGTTCTTCAACTGGTCATTCAGCACGCCGTTCTTCAACTGGTCATTCAGCACGCCGTTCTTCAACTGGTCATTCAGCACACCGTTCTTCAACTGGGTGTTCAGCACACCGTTCTTCAACTGGGTGTTCAGCGCACCGTTCTTCAACAGTGTGTTCAGCACACCGTTCTTCAACTGTGTGTTCAGCACACCGTTCTTCAACTGGGTGTTCAGCACACCGTTCTTCAACTGGGTGTTCAGCACACCATTCTTCAACTGGGTGTTCAGCACACCGTTCTTCAACTGGGTGTTCAGCACACCGTTCTTCAACTGGTCATTCAGCACGCCGTTCTTCAACTGGGTGTACAGCACACCGTTCTTCAACTGGGTGTTCAGCACACCGTTCTTCAACTGGGTGTTCAGCGCACCGTTCTTCAACTGGGTGTTCAGCGCACCGTTCTTCAACTGGGTGTTCAGCACACCGTTCTTCAACTGGGTGTTCAGCACACCGTTCTTCAACTGGGTGTTCAGCACACTGTTCTTCAACTGGGTGTTCAGCACACCGTTCTTCAACTGGGTGTTCAGCACACCGTTCTTCAACTGGGTGTTCAGCACACCGTTCTTCAACTGGGTGTTCAGCACACTGTTCTTCAACTGGGTGTTCAGCGCACCGTTCTTCAACTGGGTGTTCAGCACACCGTTCTTCAACTGGGTGTTCAGCACACCGTTCTTCAACTGGGTGTTCAGCGCACCGTTCTTCAACTGGGCGTTCAGCACACTGTTCTTCAACTGGGCGTTCGGTACAGTTTCCTTTGAATTCAACGTTGCACACCGTTCTGTCAAACTGAACGCACCCAGCTGCATAATAATGAGTATGTAACGTTGCACTAATACAGGGGGGAAAAACAACACAAGAGGAGGCCAGAAGGAATTAAGTAGGTCTATCTTGTTTTGGGAGAGGATGTGAGTGGAAAGTTGTTAAAACCACAGAGGACATTTCGGCACCTAATCACATTTCCTGGCAGCCACGTTCTCGATTCCCTCATCCAGAAACATGCAGAATGTTATTGAAATTAATAAGCTTAGTGTTTTTATCCCTGTCCCTATGCACAGAGGCTGATGTCTGGCACTACCCAGGTAGCTACTCCGACTGAAAAATATGCTCAAACACATGCTGGATATTATTCCATAGTAGTGTCAAAAAGCAGCATTCACAACACTGATAGGAGCTTTATATACACATCCAGCTTTACAGTACTTATAACAGCACTGCCAAAATTAGGAATTAGCATCTTATTTTAAAAATATATATGTTTGGATGAAGATACTAGATGTGGACTGAATAAGTTACATGCATATGCTCATACTACAGGTTTAGGCATAAATATGTTATTATTAGGTTGATCAAGGAAGCGAAGGTAACCTGCCTAAATTATTACCGCCCGTAGCACTCTTGTTGGTAGCCATGAAGTGCTTTGAAAGGCTGGTCATGGCTCACATCAACAGCATCCTCCAGGATACACTAGACCCACACCATTCGCATACCGCCCCAACAGATCCACAGATGGCGCAATCTCAATCCCACTCCATCCTGCCCTTTCCCACCTGGACAAAAGGAACACCTATGTGAGAATGCTGTTCATTGACTACAGCTCAGAGTTCAACACCATAGTGCCCACGAAGCTCATCACTAAGCTAAGGACCCTGGGACTTAACACCTCCCTCTGCAACTGGATCCTGGACTTCTTGACGGGCCGCCCCCAGGTGGGGAGGGGGTTCAACAACACGTCTGCCACGCTGATATTCAACACTGGGGCCCCTCAGGGGTGTGTACTTAGTCCCCTCCTGTACTCCCTGTTCACCCAATACTGCATGGCCAAACACAACTCCAACATCATCAATAAGTTTGCTGAAGACACAACAGTGTTGCCTGAAAACCAACAACAATGAGACAGCCTATAAGGAGGAGGTCAGAGAACTGGCAGTGTGGTGCCAGGACAACAACCTCTCCCTCAATGTGAGCAACACAAAGGAGTTGATCGTGGACTACAGGAAAAGGCGGGCTGAACAGGCCACCATTAACATCGACAGGGCTATAGTGAAGCGGGTCAAGAGTTTCAAGTTCCTCTGTGTCCACATCACCAACAAACTATCATGGTCCAAACACACCAAAACAGTCGTGAAGAGGGCACGGCAAAACCTCTTCCCCTCGGGAGACTGAAAAGATTTGGCATGGGTTCCCAGATCCTCAAAGAGTTATACAGCTGCACCATCGAGAGCATCCTGACCAGTTGCATCACCGCCTGGTATGGCAACTGCTCTGCATCTGACCGTAAGGCACTTCAGAGGGTAGTGCGTACAGCCCAGTACATCATTGGGGCCAAGCTTCCTGCCATCCAGGACTTTTATAATAGGTGGTGTCAGAGGAAAGCCCATAAAATTGTCAGAGACTCCAGTCACCCAAATCATAGACTGCTTTCTCTGCTTCCGCACGGCAAGCGGTACAGGAGCGCCAAGTCTAGGAACAAAAGGCACTATAACAGTTTCTACCCCCAAGCCATAAGACTGTTGAACAATTAATCAAATGGCCACCGGACTATTTACATTGATCCCCCCCATTTATTTTGTACACTGCTGCTACTCGCTGTTTATTATCTATGCATAGTCACTTCACCCTACTTACATGTACAAATTCCCTCAACAAACTTGTACCCCCACACATTGACTCGGTACCGGTACCCCTGTATATACCCTTGTTGTTGTTATTTTATTGTGTTACTTTTTTATTATTTTTAACTTTAGTTTATTTTATAAATATTTTCTTAACTCTTCTTGAACTGCACTGTTGGTTAAGGGCTTGTAAGTCAGCATTTCACTGTAAGATCGACACGTGTTGTATTCGGCACATAAAGTTTCATTTGATTTGATCATCTAGAGAATCCCATAGTCAAGAAGTTCTGTTGACCCAGAATCCCATAGTCAAGAAGTTCTGTTGACCCAGAATCCCATAGTCAAGAAGTTCTGTTGACCCAGAATCCCATAGTCAAGAAGTTGTGTTGACCCAGTGAGAATGGATAACCTGGATTGATCCATACAGTGATCTAAATCCATGGCAGTCAAGCCCTTTACAGTGAGAACATATGATTTACATATGCTTGTACATGATTCAATAATAAAATATATTGCCCACACTTCCAACCCAGCCACATGGTTCTTGGACATGTTGTCTGAACCCAGCCGTGCTTACACAAATGTACTGAGCTAATTGGTCAAATCTGTCTCATTATGAAAACATTTGCCTCCCCACTCCAGTGTTGGTCATTGAAAGCATAATTGTCCAACACCAGTGTGTGTGTGTGTGTGTGTGTGTGTGTGTGTGTGTGTGTGTGTGTCACAACCATGAGGGAAGCTAGGTCTTTGTTGCTGGGGCCTGAATAGGCCGGTGACTGACTGGGCGAGATAAGGCGCTCAACACCACAGTTCATTTGATCTCCCGCCATTTATATTCAGCTGCAGTTTCTCATTTTCACTTTTGGGAAAAGGGGATGAGACGCGGCACTTTCATACGCTGCTCTCCCTCTCTGATATTAACCTTGGTGTAAAAAACTGACAGCACTGCAAAAGGGGAGCGAGGGAGGCCATCACTTTGAATGGAGACATGTAGGCTTGTATAAACTGGGTGGTTCGAGCCCTGAATGCTGATTGGCTGACAGTCATGGTATATCAGACCGTATACCACGGGTATGACAAAACATTTATTTTTACTTCTATAATTAAGTTGGTAACCTGTTATAATAGCAATAAGGCACCTCTGGGATTTGTGGTACTGTATATGGCCAATATACCACGGCTAAGGGCTGTATCCAGGCACTCTGCGTTGCGTCTTGCCTAAGAACAGCCCTTCACCATGGTATATTGGCCATATACCACACCCCTCATGCCTTACTGCTTAAATATAAACTTTCATTTGGCTTCTAATTCAACCTGACAACTTCCCCACCATCTTTCTTTCAACTGTGGAACTTTATTTAAACCGAGCAGGGGCTTTCCTTTTCTGTCTGTGGATGGGCTTACTGCTAACACTATATTTCAGTTACTTAAACTGAGCTAGTGCTTTCCTTTTCTGTGTGTGGATGTGCTTACTGATAACACTATAATTTGCCATTTGAAGCAGAAGTAAGCACAGCATAATATGTCACTGACTGCATATTGGGGACCTACCATGTAGTCTTCCTGTCGGACAGAAAGTTAGAGTATAGGTTATATATATAGCTTTCCTTCCAGTTCTCTGCTGCCAATGACTAGAACGAATTGCAAAAATCTCTGAAGCTGGAGTCTTATATATCCCTCTCTAACTTTAAGCATCAGCTGTCTGAGCAGCTTACCGATCACTGTACCTGTACACAGCCCATCTGTAAATATCACACCCGACTACCTCATCCCCATATTATTACTTACCTTCTTGCTCTTTTGCACCCCAGTATCTCTACTTGCACATCATCATCTGCACATTTATCACTCCAGTATTAATACTAAATTGTAATTATTTTCGCCTCTAGGGCCTATTTATTGCCTACCTCCATACTCTTCTACATTTGCACACGCTGTAAAAACAATCTAATTCCTGAGTAACAGTATAATCGCTCAGTAACAACAGTATAATCCCCGAGTAACAACAGTATAATATTTCAGTAACAACAGTATAATCCCTCAGTAACAACAGTTTAATCCCTGAGTAACAGTATAATCACAGAGTAACAACAGTATAATCCCTCAGTAACAACAGTATAATCCCTCAGGAACAACAGTATAATCCCTCAGTAAGAACAGTATAATCCCCGAGTAACAACAGTATAATATTTCAGTAACAACAGTATAATCCCTCAGTAACAACGGTTTAATCCCTGAGTAACATTATAATCACAGAGTAACAACAGTATAATCCCTCAGTAACAACAGTTTAATCCCTGAGTAACAGTATAATCACAGAGTAACAACAGTATAATCCCTCAGTAACAACAGTTTAATCCCTGAGTAACAGTATAATCACAGAGTAACAACAGTATAATCCCTCAGTAACAACAGTTTAATCCCTGAGTAACAGTATAATCACAGAGTAACAACAGTATAATCCCTCAGTAACAACAGTTTAATCCCTGAGTAACAGTATAATCACAGAGTAACAACTGTATAATCCCTCAGTAACAACAGTATAATCCCTCAGGAACAACAGTATAATCCCTCAGTAACAACAGTTTAATCCCTGAGTAACAGTATAATCCCTCAGTAACAACAGTATAATCGCTCAGTAACAACAGTATAATCCCTGAGTAACAACAGTATAATATTTCAGTAACAACAGTATAATCCCTCAGTAACAACGGTTTAATCCCTGAGTAACAGTATAATCACAGAGTAACAACAGTATAATCCCTCAGTAACAACAGTTTAATCCCTGAGTAACAGTATAATCACAGAGTAACAATAGTATAATCCCTCAGTAACAACAGTTTAATCCCTGAGTAACAGTATAATCACAGAGTAACAACAGTATAATCCCTCAGTAACAACAGTTTAATCCCTGAGTAACAGTATAATCACAGAGTAACAACAGTATAATCCCTCAGTAACAACAGTATAATCCCTCAGGAACAACAGTATAATCCCTCAGTAAGAACAGTATAATCCCCGAGTAACAACAGTATAATATTTCAGTAACAACAGTATAATCCCTCAGTAACAACAGTTAATCCCTGAGTAACAGTATAATCCCTCAGTAACAACAGTAGAATCCCTCAGTAACAACAGTATAATATTTCAGTAACAACAGTATAATCCCTCAGTAACAACAGTTAATCCCTGAGTAACAGTATAATCCCTCAGTAACAACAGTAGAATCCCTCAGTAACAACAGTACAATCCCTGAGTAACAGTAGAATCACACAGTACAACAGTACAATCATTCAGTAACAACAGTAAAATCCCTCAGTAACAACAGTATAATCCCTCAGTATCAACACTATAATCCCTCAGTAACAACAGTATAATCACTCAGTAACAACAGTATAATCCCTCATTAACAACAGTATATTCACTAAGTAACAACCGTATAATCCCTCATTAACAACAGTATATTCACTAAGTAACAACAGTCAAATCCCTCAGTGACAACAGTAGAATCACTTCTGATTACACTTATCAGATTAGAAAAATGTGAGATCATCTGAAATCTCAGTGCTGCAAGGGCAGATCAATCTATAAAAAAAATAGGCTGGGTGGCAAGAAAATATGAGCATTGGTATTTTTATTTAATTTGCAATGCTATGGCTCGCCTCCTTTTTCAAATTTGGCCTAAAATGACACACCCAAATCTAACTGCCTGTAGCTCAGGCCCTGAGGCAAGGATATGCATTTTCTTGGTACCATTTGAAAGGAAACACTTTGAAGTTTGTGGAAATGTAGGAATGTAGGAGAACATAATATATTAGATCTGGTAAAAGATAATACAAATACAAAACTAACCTTTTTTGGTATTTTTTTGTACCATAATCTTTGAAATGCAAGAGAAAGGCCATAATGTATTATTCCAGCCTGGGTGAAATTTAGATTTTGTCCACTAGATGGCAGCAGTGTATGTGCAAAGTTTCAGACTAATTCAATGAACCATTGTATTTATGTTCAAAATGTTGTGTCAAGATTGCCCAAATGTGCCTCATTTGTTTATTAATAACTTTTCATGTTCAAAACTGTGCACTCTTCTCAAGCAATAGTATGGTATTCTTTCACTGTAATAGCTACTGTAAATTGGACAGTGCAGTTAGATGAACAAGAATTAACCAGAATAAGCTTTCTGCCAATATCAGATATGTCTATGTCCTGGGTAATGTTCTTGTTACTTACAACCTCATCCTAATCGCATAAGCCTACGTTAGCTCAACTGTCCCGAAGGGGACCCACCAATCCTGAAGAAGTTTTAACAGGAAGCCAGAGGCTAGCACTGGAGTAATATGATCACATTTTTTGGTTCTAGTCAAGATTCTAGCCGTGTTTAGCACTAACTGACGTATATTTTGTGCTTTGTCCGGGTAGCCAGAGAGTAGAGCATTGCAGTAGTCTAATCTAGAAGTGGCAAAAGCACTGATTAGCTTGTCTGCATCATTTTAGGACAAAAAGCTTAGGATTTTTGCAATGTTACGAAGATGGAAAAAAGCTGTCCTTGAAATTTTCTTGATATGTTCGTCAAAAGAGAGATCAGGGTCCAGAGTAACGCCGAGGTCCTTCACAGTTTTATTTGAGACAACTGTACAACCATCAAGATGAATTGTCAGATCCAACAGCAGAACTATCTTCTCTGTTTTCTCTGAGTTTAAAAGTAAAACATTTGCAGCCATCCACTTCCTTATGTCTGAAACACAGGCTTCCGGGGCTTCTCCATGTTTCATTGAAATATACAGCTGTGTGTCGTACGCATAGCAGTGAAAGTTGACTTTGTGTTTCCAAATGACATCACCAAGAGGTAAAATATATAGTGACAAACTGATATCTTTCCGACAGATAAGATCTAAACCAGGCAAAAATTTGTCCATGTAGACCAATTACGGTTTCCAATCTCTCCAAAATAATGTGGGGATCGATGGCGTCAAAAGCAGCACTAAGGTCTATGAGCTCGAGGACAGATGCAGAGCCTTGGTCTGACGCCATTAAAAGGTAATTTACCACCTTCACGAGTGCAGTCTTCATCACTGCAGAAATGAAAGCCATCCTCTCTTGGGGAACGCTGCTTTTTGGTTAGCTTTGCTACAATATCAAAAATACATTTTGGATCGTTCTTATTCTCCTAAATTAGGTTAGAAAAATAGGATGATCGAGCAGCAGTGAGGGCTCTTTGATATTGCATGGTACTGTCTTTCCAAGCTAGTTGGAAGACTTCTGATTTGGTGGAGCGTCCTTTCCGTTCCAATTTTCTGGAAGCTTGCTTCAGGGCTCGGGTATTGTTTTCTATTCCAGGGAGCAAATTTCTTGTGACAAATGTTTTTTGTTTTTAGGGGTGCAACTGCCTCGAGGGTATTACGCAAGGTTAAATTTAGATCCTCAGTTAGGTGGTTAGCCGATGTTCTTGGGTAGGTTGAGGGAGTTTGGAAGGGCATCTAGGAATCTGAGAATTTAGAGCACCACTTTTGATGATCCTTGGTTGGGGTCTGGGCAGATTATTTGTTGCGATTGTAAACGTAATAAGATGGTGGTCCGATAGTCAAGGAATATGATGAAAAACATTTAGATCCACAATATTTATTCCATGGGACAAACTAGATCCAGGGCATGACCATGGCAATGAATAGGTCCGGAGACATGTTGGACAAAACCCACTGAGTCGATGATGGCTCCAAAAGCCTTTTGGAGTGGGTCTGTGGACTTTTCCATGTGAATATTAAAGTCACCAAGAATGTGAATATTATCTGCCGTGACTACAAGGTCCGATAGGAATTCAGGGAACTCAGTGAGGAACGCTGTATACGGCCCAGGAGGCCTGTAAACAGTAGCTAGAAAAAGTAATTGAGTAGGCTGGATAGATTTTGTTGACTAGAAGGCCCAAAGACAAAAACTGAGTCTTTTATCAAAATGTATTTTTATTGAAATTTGCTGTCATAAATGTTAGCAACACCTCCGCCTCTGCAGGATGTATGGAGGGATATGGTCACTAGTGTAACCAGGAGGAGAAGCCTCATTTAACACAGTAAATTCATGTTTAAGTCAGGCCAATCACATCAAGATTATGATCAGTGATTAGTTCATTGACTATGACTGCCTTGGAAGTGTTAAGTAGCCATATTTTGAGATGTGAGGTATAACAAATTATTTCAATAATGACAGGAATGGAGGAGGTCTTTATTCCACTGAGATTGCTAAAGCGAAAACCGCCATGTTTAGTTTTGCTCAATCTCGATTGAGGCACAGACACGGTCTCAATGGGGATAGCTGAGCTGACTACACTGACTGTGCTAGTGGCAGAATGTGGGGATAAACTAATCTCTTGGTAGATTAACTACCCACAAACTAAGATGGCAACACAGGCTACCTAAGTATGATTCTCAATCAGAGACAACGAATGACAGCTGTCCCTGATTGTGAACCATACCCGGACGAAACATAGAAATACAAAAACCTAGACATACAAACATAGAGTGCCCACCCAAATCACACCCTGACCAAACAAAAATAGAAACATACAAAACAATCTACGTTCAGGGCATGACAGTGAGACTCTGCTGTAGAGTTCATCGCTCCCCCTAACTGGGAGGGGGCCATAGACAATTACTCGATGCCGACATCTTTCTAGCTAATTTACACGCAGAAGCCATGTTGTGCTTGCTTGGTGACCTCTGACTGTTTCATCCTGACATACAGCAGATAACAATATACCTATATTCTCTATGCTCACCAGTTTTAGCTGTAGCCAGCATCCTCTTCAGATTAGCCTTTACGTCGGTAGCCCTGCCCCCTGGTAAACAGTGTATGATCGCTAGATGATTATTTGTAACTCTAATATTGCGGGTAATGGAGTCGCCAATGACTAGGGTTTTCTATTTGTCAGAGCTAATGGTGGGAGGCTTCGGCGGCTCAGTCCCCGTAACGGGTGGAGGAGGGACCAGAGAAGGCTCGGCCTCTGACTCGTTGCTTAAATGGGGAGAACCGGTTGGAAGTTTCTGTCCAACAGCATTTCTTTCCAGAAGGCTGCGAGGACTGTGTGGTATGATTTATACTTCTATCCGTACTTACTTGTGGCACAAACGCGGTTTTATCCTTTCCTACACTTAAATTGCCCTTGCCTAACAATTGCATCTGAAGCTGGGCTTGCAACATAAGGCTATCCCCAACATAAGGCAATAGTTATCCTGTATATTATGAGTACGGTTATTGAATGTAAAAATTATAAATAAAGTTTGGCAGGTAGCCAAGTAGCAACAAGAAGCACAAAAACTCAAACATGAAGTACCAGTGACGAGCAGTCACCTAAATCACAATAATTTGTCCCAAATACAATGCTTTTAGTTTTTTAAATATTTAGTACTAACTCATTCCTTGCCATCTCTTCTGAAACTATGATTTGAAAAAGTCAACAAAAAAAAGCATGGCTGTTTCTTGCCTTAAGCTGAGCATCGTTCACAAGTGGTAATATATCATTCATAAGTGATAGCCTAATATTGTCACCCATCACACTATTCTTGATTTAATATTGTCTGTACATATACTAAATAATATAAGTGTGAGATTTGTTTTGATTTAGAATGGACCATTATCATGCAGCTGTCTCAATGTCATCTATGCACTGAAATAGCAAATGGAAGATGCTTTTCCAGCGGTTCGTTTTCATGCCAGTGTAACGGATGTGAAACGGCTAGCTAGTTAGCTGTGTTCGCGCTAAATAGTGTTTCAATCGTTGACGTCACTTGCTCTGAGACCTTGAAGTAGTACTTCCCCTTGCTCTGCAAGGGCCGCGGCTTTTGTGGAGCGATGGGTAACGATGCTTCGAGGGTGACTGTTGTTGATGTGTGCAGAGGGTCTAAAGTTATACTGTTACACCAGACAGGTAGGCTATACTCATGTTGTAAAGAGAAGCAATGTGCTTAATATGAGGAAAGTTGAGAAATATATATATATATATAGTAGGCCCCAGCAGCTTCAGAGCTTGGAGAAGCCTAATTACCATAACTAAACGGTCATGTGGAATTTTACTGCCTTAAGAAGGTCACCGTAACAGCCCTACTCGTGACCACCGGTGTGGCGGTAATACGGTCACCGTAACAGCCCTACTCGTGACCACCTGTGTGGCGGTAATACGTTCACCGTAACAGTCCTACTCGTGACCACCGGTGTGGCGGTAATACGGTCACCGTAACAGCCCCTACTCGTGACCACCGGTGTGGCGGTAATACGGTCACCGTAACAGTCCTACTCGTGACCACCGGTGTGGCGGTAATACGGTCACCGTAACAGTCCTACTCGTGACCACCTGTGTGGCGGTAATACGGTCACCGTAACAGTCCTACTCGTGACCACCTGTGTGGCGGTAATACGGTCACCGTAACAGTCCTACTCGTGACCACCGGTGTGGCGGTAATACGGTCACCGTAACAGCCCTACTCGTGGCCACCGGGGTGGCGGTAATACGGTCACCGTAACAGTCCTACTCGTGACCACCGGTGTGGTGGTAATACGGTCACCGTAACAGCCCTACGTGGCCACCGGGGTGGCGGTAATACGGTCACCGTAACAGCCCTACTCGTGGCCACCGGGGTGGCGGTAATACGGTCACCGTAACAGCCCTACTGTGGCCACCGGGTGGCGGTAACACGGTCACCGTAACAGCCCTAGCGTGGCCACCGGTGTGGCTGGTAAAGTCACCGTAACAGACCTACTTGGCCACCGGTGTTAAAAGGTCACCGTAACAGCCCTAGACGTGGCCACCGGGGTGGCGGTAATACGGTCACCGTAACAGCCCTACTCGTGGCCACCGGGTGGCAACAAACGGTCACCGTAACAGTTTTATCGTGGCCACCGGTGTCATTCAAAGTCACCGTAACAGCCCTATCGTGGCCACCGGGGTGGCGGTAACAGCGCTAGCCATAGCTAGGCGTTCGGCCAGTCACATTCTGTTAAAGGTCCCCAAAGCACAGACATCCCTGGGTCGCTCCGCTTTTCAGTTCGCTGCAGTTAGCGACTGGAACGAGCTGCAACAAACACACAAACTGGACAGTTTTATCTCCATCTCTTCATTCAAAGACTCAATCATGGACACTCTTACTGACAGTTGTGGCTGCTTTGTGTGACGTATTGTTGTCTCTACCTTCTTTCCCTTTGTGCTGTTGTCTGTGACCAATAATGTTTGTACCATGTTTTGTGCTGCTACCATGTTGTTGTCATGTTGTGTTGCTACCATGCTGTGTTGTCATGTGTTGCTGCCTTGCTATGTTGTTGTCTTTGGTCTCTATTTATGTATCGTTGTCTCTCTTGTCGTGATGTGTGTTTGGTCCTATATTTATATTTTATATATCTGTATTTTTTAAATCCCAACCCTCGTCCCCGCAGGAGGCTTTTTGCCTTTTGGTAGGCTGTCATTGGAAATAAGACTTTGTTCTTAACTGACTTGCCTAGTTAAATAAAGGTTAAACAAAACATTTGCCATTGACTTAAAATGCCTCATAAAACTGCCCTTATCCCTCCATAAATCCCCAATTGGACAGTTATCTCCTCCCTCCCCGACATTCCCTAAATGCAGTCAGATTCAGGTTGTACCTGCCCCTTAAGCAAGCATCTCATTGCTTTCCAGCAAACACTCCAGTTTGCCTTGACACCAGTAGGTCTTCCTTCCTGTTAGCACCCAAACACACTAACACAGCACCCGGGGGGAGATATAGCTCTAGGAGAGACAAAGTTCAACTCAGCCCAGCTTGGCTTTCAACACACTGGGGCTGACAGCTGATTGATTCCAGTGTTGCCATGTGCTCACTACTGCAACCCTCTGTTGTCTTTCATTTTATCTGGCGTCCGAAGGTCATAAAAGATTCATGCACAGTGCTTACAGTGTTTGTTAATGTACTTTAGGCAGAGCATTGCAGGGACAGAGAACAACGGTGTGGAGGCTTTATAAATATTTACAATGCCTCCCTTGTTCCCTTCAGATAGACCTGTTTACCAGGACAGCCCTTATAAACAGTGTTGTGGAGACAAGATGGCTGCCAGGTGAGACAACTACAAGTAATTTTTATTTTATTTTATTTCACCTTTATTTAACCAGGTAGGCAAGTTGAGAACAAGTTCTCATTTACAATTGCGACCTGGCCAAGATAAAGCAAAGCAGTTTGACACATACAACAACAGAGAGTTACACATGGAGTAAAACAAACATACAGTCAATAATAATACAGTAGAAAAATAAGTCTATATACAATGTGAGATAAGGGAGGTAAAGGCAAAGTAAATAAAGTAAATACAATATAGCAAGTAAAACACTGGAATGGTAGATTTGCAGTGGAAGAATGTGCACAGTAGAGATAGAAATAATGGGGTGCAAAGGAGTAAAATAAATAAATACAGTAGGGGGAGAGGTAGTTGTTTGGGCTAAATTATAGATGTGCTATGTACAGGTGCAGTAATCTGAGCTACTCTGACAGCTGGTGCTTAAAGTTAGTGAGGGAGATAAGCGTTTCCAGTTTCAGAGATTTTTGTAGTTCGTTCCAGTCATTGGCAGCAGAGATCTGGAAGGAGAGGCGGCCAAAGGAAGAATTGGTTTTGGGGGTGACCAGAGAGATATACCTGCTGGAGCGTGTGCTACAGGTGAGTGCTGCTATGGTGACCAGCGAGCTGAGATAAGGGGGGACTTTACCTAGCAGGGTCTTGTAGATGACCTGGAGCCAGTGGGTTTGGCGACGAGTATGAAGCGAGGGCCAGCCAACGAGAGCGTACAGGTCGCAGTGGTGGGTAGTATATGGGGCTTTGGTGACAAAACGGATGGCACTGTGATAGACTACATCCAATTTGTTGAGTAGGGTGTTGGAGGCTATTTTGTAAAGGACATTGCCGAAGTCGAGGATTGGTAGGATGGTCAGTTTTACAAGGGTATGTTTGGCAGCATGAGTGAAGGATGCTTTGTTGCAAAATAGGAAGCCAATTCTAGATTTAACTTTGGATTGGAGATGTTTGATGTGAGTCTGGAACGAGAGTTTACAGTCTAACCAGACACCTAGGTATTTGTAGTTGTCCACATATTCTAAGTCAGAACCGTCCAGAGTAGAGATGTTGGACAGGCGGGCAGGTGCAGGCAGCGATCGGTTGAAGAGCATGCATTTAGTTTTACTTGTATTCAATAGCAATTGGAGGCCATGGAAGGAGAGTTGTATGGCATTGAAGCTCGTCTGGAGGGTTGTTAACACAGTGTCCAAAGAAGGGAGGGAGGATGCTAAACCAGGGAGAAATATATGCAGTGGTGGAGAAAGTACCCAAATGGCATACTGTAGTGAAAGTAAAGATACCTTAATAGAAAATGACTCAAGTAAAAGTCACCCAGTAAAATACTACTTGAGGTAAAGTCTACCAGTATTTGGTGGTAACCCTCCTGTTCGTTTCATGTTAATTCATTCTGTGTTCCCGGTCCAAAATGACCGCCCCATTATAGCTGATTATAGATCCATAATAATACATATATTATCACCTAATGTTGTGTTAGATCTTTTTATCAACATAAGTTCTTGTGAACATTACAAGTGTTGTATTTCTATTTGCTAGTTATGTCCTGTAGGCCTCATTGACCTGAGCTCATACAACTAGTTATGGCCTGTAGGCCTCATTGACCTGAGCTCATTATGTCCTGTAGGCCTCATTGACCTGAGCTCATACAACTAGTTATGGCCTGTAGGCCTCATTGACCTGAGCTCATACAACTAGTTATGTCCTGTAGGCCTCATTGACCTGAGCTCATACAACTAGTTATGGCCTGTAGGCCTCATTGACCTGAGCTCATACAACTAGTTATGTCCTGTAGGCCTCATTGACCTGAGCTCATACAACTAGTTATGGCCTGTAGGCCTCATTGACCTGAGCTCATACAACTAGTTATGTCCTGTAGGCCTCATTGACCTGAGCTCATACAACTAGTTATGTCCTGTAGGCCTCATTGACCTGAGCTCATACAACTAGTTATGGCCTGTAGGCCTCATTGACCTGAGCTCATACAACTAGTTATGGCCTGTAGGCCTCATTGACCTGAGCTCATACAACTAGTTATGGCCTGTAGGCCTCATTGACCTGAGCTCATACAACTATTTATGGCCTGTAGGCCTCATTGACCTGAGCTCATACAACTAGTTATGGCCTGTAGGCCTCATTGACCTGAGCTCATACAACTAGTTATGGCCTGTAGGCCTCATTGACCTGAGCTCATACAACTAGTTATGGCCTGTAGGCCTCATTGACCTGAGCTCATACAACTAGTTATGGCCTGTAGGCCTCATTGACCTGAGCTCATACAACTAGTTATGGCCTGTAGGCCTCATTGACCTGAGCTCATACAACTAGTTATGGCCTGTAGGCCTCATTGACCTGAGCTCATACAACTAGTTATGGCCTGTAGGCCTCATTGACCTGAGCTCATACAACTAGTTATGGCCTGTAGGCCTCTACAACTAGTTATGTCCTGTAGGCCTCATTGACCTGAGCTCATACAACTGGGTTTTGAGTTTAAAAAAAGCATCATGTATGGATTATTTTGACCATTACAAATACTCAGAATAAACATATTGTGCTATTTATCACAGACTACTTTGTGTCAAAGTTTTAACAAGGACTCCCTCCTCCTCACTAGTGTCATGATCAAAGATGTGATCAAGAGCCTCACATACAGCATATCGTTTGGTCATTGTGCTGCCACAGAATGAATTGTGAGCAAGGCCTCAATAAAGCTTTATATACCAGAGCTGTGTGAAAAGTCCTATGTATCATTGAAACAATGTGGCGATTGTTTGTGAGAATACCAACAGGTGTGGTTCCCGTGGGGGAAAGATTCTATTGAGGAAAGGTTCCCTTGGGGGTTGCCATGGAAGCTAAGAAGGGGAGTGAGTTGTGTGTGTGTGTGTGTGTGCTCAAACACACATGCATGTGGGGGTCTGGGAGAGGAAGTGTGTCCATCTGATGAATGGGTATGTGCCTGAACTCAATTTTATACACTAATTGTAGTCTCATCTATTCATGTCTAATGACCTGTCATTTTTGACCAGGAACACCACAGGTGTACAGCAGTTAAATAAAACACCCAAAATGTAATGAAAATCATCCAAATGTATTTTGTGTGTTCAGATGCCCTGTATGGACAAAGTCATGGAACCTTATGACAATCAGATTAAATGAACTACATTTAAATTGTCATAAACAGGAGCAGGAAGGTTAAATAACAGCAGGAGGGTTAAATAAGCACACAGCAGGAGGGTTAAATAAGCACACAGCAGGAGGGTTAAATAAGCACACAGCAGGAGGGTTAAATAAGCACACAGCAGGAGGGTTAAATAAGCACACAGCAGGAGGGTTAAATAAGCACACAGCAGGAGGGTTAAATAAGCACACAGCAGGAGGGTTAAATAAGCACACAGCAGGAGGGTTAAATAAGCACACAGCAGGAGGGTTAAATAAGCACACAGCAGGAGGGTTAAGCACACAGCAGGATAAGCACACAGCAGGAGGGTTAAATAAGCACACAGCAGGAGGGTTAAATAAGCACACAGCAGGAGGGTTAAATATACTTAAGTATCATCAAAAGTTAAAGTATAAATCATTTCAAATTCCTTACATTAAACCAGACGGCATAGTTTTCTTGTTTTTTACGGATATGGCCAGGAGCACACTCCAACACTCAGACATCATTTACAAATGAAACATGTGCGTTTAGCTATATGATGCTCGTTAATGGATATTTCTATTTTGTTTTAGGTTATTTCAGTTTTACTTGGTGTTATCACTTACACACAATAACACAATACACACAAGTCCGCCAGATCAGAGGCAGTAGAGATGACCAGGGATGTTCTCTTGATAAGTGCGTGTATTGGACCATATTGCTGTCCTGCCTGAGCATTCAAAATGTAATGAGTACTTTTGGGTGCCAGGGAAAATGTATGGAGTAAAAAGTACTTTATTTTCTATAGGAATGTATTGAAGTAAAAGTACATTTGGTCAGAAATATAAATAGTAAAGTAAAGTACAGATACCCCAAAAAACTACTTAAATAGTACTTTAAAGTATTTTTACTGAAGTACTTTATACCACTGAATATATGGGTGAATACGTGGGCTACACCTGACTAAGTGAGGGTGTTTGGCATCGCTGAATTCATACAAAGAAGTCTGCAAATGGCAGTATTCAGTTAACTGTTCTCCTGACTCGGAACATCATAACCTTATTTGTCTCCCAAATGGTGGGCTCCCGAGTGGCGCAGCAGTCTAAGGCACTGCATCTCAGTGCTAGAGGCGTTACTACAGACGCCCTGGTTTGAATCCAGGCTGTATCAAATCAAATCACATTGTTATTTGTCACATACACATGGTTAGCAGATGTTAATACGAGTGTAGCGAAATGCTTGAATCAAGGCTGTGTCACAACCGGCAGTGATTGGGAGTCCCATAGGGCGGCTCACAGTTGGCCCAGCATTTGGCCGGTGTAGGCCGTCATTGTAAATAAGAATTTGTTCTTAACTGACTTGCCTAGTTAAATAAAGGTTCCATTTAAAAAATGACTGGTGTTGTAGTGGGTCGTGGCTTAAGCCAGTATTGTAGCCAATTCAGTGGGAACACCGTTTCATTATTCTGATCACCTAGGGCCTAGTCCTCCTACTCATCTTAGTTTCTTCATTTCAGAATTGCTGAAGCAGCCCTTTGTGAGATCTGAACTAAGACCCTGCTTTATCGGACACAATCCCATCTCTAATCTACAGCATCAACCTGACACTCAAAAGGTCTGTGCCTGGGTCTTCTGCTTCCATTCTGTCCTGTACCAGCTCAGTCCCTGTTGGGCTGCTGGGTTGTTGAAGTGAGTGGGTGTTTAGAATCAGTTCACATCCACTGCATGTTAAACCAGAGAGCTGCCTGCTACACTAGCGTATCCCATTAGTCTCTCTGGGTGACGCCTCTGAGATCCAGGCGTCAGAGGCGTCAGCATCAGGGGGATTGGCTTCGCAGCCTCACACAGCTCCTCAAAAGCCGTCTGTCCTCCTCGTACTCCTCAGATCAGGCATCCTTTACCCTGCTGGGCCCACCCGCCTAACCCGCCCAGCCTGCCTGCCAGCAGGAGGAGGGCTGGGTCTCTGAGGACCACTGGCATGTCTGCCTGAGGCTGTCTCCCTGATTCATGTTTATGCAGAGAATGAAAAAAATTAAAAGAAGTGTTCTTCTATCACATTTACCATGCAAATGCTGCTCCTTGGTTTATCTCCTTCGAGGCAGGCGGTAACCGGGGTGATGAAGTTTGTCTCCTCCGAGGCAGGCGGTAACTGGGGTGAGGAAGTTTGTCTCCTCCGAGGCAGGCGGTAACCGGGGTGAGGAAGTTTGTCTCCTCCGAGGCAGGCGGTAACCGGGGTGATGAAGTTTGTCTCCTCCGAGGCAGGCGGTAACCGGGGTGATGAAGTTTGTCTCCTCCGAGGCAGGCGGTAACCGGGGTGATGAAGTGGAAGGTGTGTCAAAGAGGATTATCACTGCTTGTGTACAGATGATAGAGAGTTATCCATACTGTGTGATCCAGTGGAGGCTGGTGAGGGGAGGACGGCTCATGCAATGGATTCAATGGAATTGTATCAAACACATCAAAGACGTGGTTTCCAGGTGTTTGATACCATTCCATTGACTCCATTCCAGCCATTAATATGAGTCGTCCTCCCCTCAGCAGCCTCCACTGGTGTGATCTCACTGCTGACGTTCACTGTTCTCAGTAACTATGCAGACAGGCAGCGGGAGCAGAATTAAAGAATTTAAATAAAACATGGCCTCCAGACAGAATCTTTTCAGTCAGCTGACAATGAAAATATGAAATCCCCTCACGTCTTTCAGATGAGTCCATCTGTGTCTCAGTGCTTCAAGCCTCAAACACAATCCATTCTTCTGGCCATTTTGTTGAATTACAGCAACATGAGTTTTAAAATAGATTCCGAGCCCAGTAGGGAACTAGCCTGGAGGACCATAAAATAGCTCTCTGATGAATTAGAACTATCTTCTATGGCAATGTTCCAAGTATTGTCGCCAAGAATCCTAACTGCACGTAAACTCAGAAACATCACTAAAGAAAAATAATAGCACGGTAAGCTTTTCAAAGTCTATTGGATACCACTTAGAAAATGTAACTGTATTTCTTTGAATAATTAATTCTATAAGTTATTTAGATGTAAAAGGCTTGGTTAGTACTACTGTTAACTGAATCAACCTTACTCCACTGTGATAAACAGTGCATTCGGAAAGTATTCAGACCCCTTCCCCTTTTCCACATTTTGTTACGTTACAGCCTTATTCTAAAATGGATTACATTTTAAAATCCTCATCAATCTACACACAATACCCCATAAGGACAAAACAAAAACTGTTTTTGCAGTTTAAAAAGAAACAGGAAAAAAACAGGAATATTTACATAAGTATTCAGACCCTTTGCTATGAGACTCAAAATTGAGCTCAGGTGCATCTTGTTTCCATTGATCATCCTTGAGATGTTTCTACAATTTGATTGGAGTCCATCTGTGGTAAATTATATTTATTGTACATGATTTGGAAAGACACACACCTGTGTATATAAGGTCCCACAGTTGACAGTGCATGTCAGAGCAAAAACCAAGCCATGAGGTCGAAGGAATTGTCCATAGAACTCTCAGACAGGATTGTGTCGCGGAACAGATCTGTAGTGTCTGCAGCATTGAAGGTCCCAAGAACACAGTGGCCTCCATCATTCCTAGGGCTGGGTGCCCAACCAAAATGAGCAATTGGGGGGCCTCCTGGGTGGCGCAGTGGTTAAGGGTGCTGCACTGCAGCGCCAGCTGTGCCACCAGAGACTCTGGGTTCACGACCAGGCTCTGTTGCTACCGGCCGCGACTGGGAGGTCAATTGGCCTAGCGTCGTCCGGGTTAGGGAGGGTTTGGCCGGTAGGGATATCCTTGTCTCATCACGCACCAGCGACTCCTGTGGCAGGCCGGGCGCAGTGCACCAAGGTCGCCAGGTGCACAGTGTTTCCTCTGACACATTGTTGCGGCTGGCTTCCGGGTTGGGTTGTGTATCGGAGGGTTGGGTTGTGTATCGGAAGACGCATGACTTTTGACCTTCGTCTCTCCCGAGCCCATACGGGAGTTGTAGCGATGACACAAGATAGTAGCTACTAACAATTGGATACCATGAAAAAGGGGGTAAAAATTCAACAAAAAACAAAAAATAGCAATCGGGGCAGAAGGGGCTTGGTCAGGAAGGTGACCAGGAAGTCTTACAATCCTTTTAATTTAACCTTTATTTAACTAGGCAAGTTAGTTAAGAACAAATTCTTATTTACAGGGTCTGTAGTGACGCCTCTAGCACTGCAATGCCTTAGATTGCTGCGCCACTCGGGAGGCCTCGATGGTCACTCTGACAGAGCTCCATAGTTCCTCTGTGAAGATGGGAGAACCTTCCAGAAGGACAACCATCTCTGCAGCACTCCACCAATCAGGCCTTTATGGTAGAGTGGCCAGGCGGAAGCCACTCCTCAGTAAAAGGCACATGACAGCCCGCTTGAGTTTGCCAAAAAGCATTTAAAGGTGGTGGCACCGTCATGCTGTGGGGGTGTTTTTCAGTGGCAGGGACTGGGAGAATAGTCAGGATCGAGGGAAAGACGAACGGAGCAGAGTACAAAGAGATCCTTGATGAAAACCTGCTACAGAGCACATAGGACCTCAGACTGGGGCGAAGGTTCACCTTCCAACAGAACAATGACCCTAAGCACACAGCCAAAACAACGCAGGAGTGGCTTCGGGACAAGTCTCTGAATGTTCTTGAGTGGCCCAGCCTGAGCCTGGACTTGAACCCGATAGCTGTGCAGCGACTCTCTCCATCCAACCTGACAGAGCTTGAGAGGAGAAACTCCACAAATACAGGTGTGCCAAGAATGTAGTGTCTTACCCAAGAAGACTCAAGGCTGTAATCGCTGCCAAAGGTGCTTCAACAAAGTACTGAGTAAAGGGTCTGAATACTTACTGTATGTAAATGTGATATTTCAGATTTTTTTCCCATAAATTTGCAAAAAAATCTTAACTTGTTTTTGCTTTGTCATTATGGGGTATTATGTGTAGGTTGATGATGGGGAAAAAACAATTTTATAAATTTTAGAATAAGGCTGTAACGTAACAAAATGTGGAAAAAAGTGAAGCGGTCTGAATACTTTCCGAATGCACTGTACATTACGCCAACACAGATTGAGAGTGGTGCGTCTCTTTTTTTAGAGTGTGGGGGAATTAATTAATTAATTAAAAAGAGAAGGTTATTGTGGTTTGGCAAAGTTCGGCTCCTTTTAATAGAAGATAATTGAAATTATGCAAATTAAGTCTGTCAGTGAAAATATAACACAGGGAGAAGCCATGCAAATCAGGAAAGCCCCTTTAATACCAGAGAATTTTAATGGTGTTTACACGCCTGGCCCTCATTCCTATTATTATATTGATTAAAATATTAAAGGGAAGGTTTGGGGAAATGGTCACACCAAAAGAGGTGAGTAGGCCTCTTTCACACCTAAAGCGGTGAGAGGAGCAGGCCTCTTTCACACCTAAAGCGGTGAGAGGAGCAGGCCTCTTTCACACCTAAAGCGGTGAGAGGAGCAGGCCTCTTTCACACCTAAAGCGGTGAGAGGAGCAGGCCTCTTTCACACCAAAAGAGGTGAGAGGAGCAGGCCTCTTTCACACCAAAAGAGGTGAGAGGAGCAGGCCTCTTTCACACCTAAAGCGGTGAGAGGAGCAGGCCTCTTTCACACCTAAAAGGAGCAGAGCAGGCCTCTTTCACACCAAAAGAGATTAGAGGAGAGGCCTCTTTCACACCTAAAGCGGTGAGAGGAGCAGGCCTCTTTCACACCTAAAGTGGTGAGAGGAGCAGGCCTCTTTCACACCTAAAGCGGTGAGAGGAGCAGGCCTCTTTCACACCAAAAGAGGTGAGAGGAGCAGGCCTCTTTCACACCTAAAGTGGTGAGAGGAGCAGGCCTCTTTCACACCTAAAGCGGTGAGAGGAGCAGGCCTCTTTCTTTCATGAAGTTGAAGATTTGATGCCTCCATGGCTGTAACTTCAGAGGACTCTCCCCCTCCACCTCGTGAACCAGGCTGCTTATAAAAGGGAATCATGCCATCATGATTGTGCAGAGTAGTACAGCTACTGTGGGGCTGAGACTGAGCCATGGTGTTAAACTGAAAGAGAATGTGTGCAAATGTTCCATAAGTCATATTTGTATTGGGTATGATTTGACACCCCATTACGCATCGATAGTACACATTCAACAATGGAATAGTATCCCAGACTTTAACAGCAGTTAGAGAAAGGGCCTATCATTCTTCACATTATAGCTGTAGGATATTCACCCAGTCTTTTGATGCCTTGTCATGATGGGGACCGAGCCTGAACCCAGATCTATTTGTGCTGTCCTGCCAATTCCTATGGTCATTATCATGCCAAACGCACGAAACGACCATAGGAGTTGGCTCTACCGAACAGACAGACCTGGGACAAGGCTAGACAGTGGTAGCTTGCTGCAGGGATTTGGTACCGGCCCTGTGCAGATGTGGGTTGTGACTACGCCACTCAACCCTGTGGTTAACATGAAGACGGTCCACTTAGTGATCGAAACCACTGCAGATCGGTGAGCAGTAAATATGTCATTATTTATTCCTCCTCTGCTCTAACAAAATATGATTAGCTACAGGGCAGGGTGTGTGTGTGTGTGTGTTTTTGGCAGACAGCTGAGCAGCTAGCTAAGGTTGATATAGAGGATCTCAGGAAGGTTAATGAATGTTCAACATTAGTCCCAGGGATTGGTCCACTGTTCTGGATAGAGCTCAGTGTGAATAGGATGAACCCTTGATGGGTGGGTCTGTGCAGTCATTTACGGAGGGGTGGAGGGATGCTGAGGGCCACATGGTTGGGGATTATCTTGAACAGTGGGAATCACATCATGGGCTGGTTTCCTGGACACAGATTCATCTCAGTCCTAGACTAGAAGACATGTTCAATGGAGATTCTCCATTTAAAGTGCTTCATAGTCCAAGACTATGCTAAACCTGCTTCTGGAATTATTTTAAAGAATAATCAGCTTTGGGGAGTCAACATCCTAAAACACCTATATATAACATAAACAGTTCTGCACCAGAAGTTCGTATTTATATGAGAGCAGGTCAAAAAACATCTTAACCATGAGAAGCCCTTCAATAACAATAGCACAACTAATGTTCCAACAGTCATACTCTGAAGAGTATTCAGGAGACTGAGTGTCAGGGAAGGATGGGATGAGACAGTGAGGGAGACAAAAAAGCACAGCTTGGCAGAGAGAGAGAGTGAGAGAGAGAGAGCGAGAGACAGGGAGAGAGACCGAGAGAGCAAGAGACAGGGAGAGGAAGAGAGACAGACAGAGGCAGAGAGAGACAGAGCAAAGAAAGACAGGGAGAGAGAGAGGCAGAGAGAGACAGGGTACATCTCTATATACAGTACAACATGTTAGATGGCTGAGTTGGAATGAGTAAATCTCCATATACAAGATGTTAGACCTTCTTTGCCTCTCCTTAAAAACAAATCCATCTAGCCATCTGTTTTTCCCTGCTAAAACTTGGAAGAGGTAAATAATCAGCAGAGTAGCAGAGAGTCTCTACTACCTCTATACACACCTCTCCTACCATCACTGTTATCTACTACCTCTATACATACCTCTCCCAATCACTGTTTTTCCCTCCTAAAACTCAAGATACACACCTCTCCCACAATCACTGTTATCTACTACCTCTATACATACCTCTCCTACAATCACTGTTATCTACTACCTCTATACACACCTCTCCTACAATCACTGTTATCTACTACCTCTATACACACCTCTCCCACAATCACTGTTATCTACTACCTCTATACACACCTCTCCTACAATCACTGTTATCTACTACCTCTATACACACCTCTCCTACAATCACTGTTATCTACTACCTCTATACACCTCTCCTACAATCACGGTTATCTACTACCTCTATACACACCTCTCCTACAATCACTGTTATCTACTACCTCTATACACACCTCTCCTACAATCACTGTTATCTACTACCTCTATACATACCTCTCCTACAATCACTGTTATCTACTATCTACCTCTCCTACCTCTATACACACACCTCTCCTACAATCACTGTTATCTACTACCTCTATACACACCTCTCCCACAATCACTGTTATCTACTACCTCTATACACACCTCTCCTACAATCACTGTTATCTACTACCTCTATACACCTCTCCTACAATCACGGTTATCTACTACCTCTATACACACCTCTCCTACAATCACTGTTATCTACTACCTCTATACACCTCTCCTACAATCACTGTTATCTACTACCTCTATACATCTCTCCCACAATCACTGTTATCTACTACCTCTATACACACCTCTCCTACAATCACTGTTATCTACTACCTCTATACACACCTCTCCTACAATCACTGGTATCTACTACCTCTATATACACCTCTCCTACAATCACTGGTATCTACTACCTCTATATACACCTCTCCTACAATCACTGTTATCTACTACCTCTATACACCTCTCCTACAATCACTGTTGCTCTCTTACAGTCCCCTCTTCAACTTTCAATCTCTCAACAGTTTCTTTCCTCTCTCTCTCTTTCTCCAACAAGAGTTGCTTTCCCGATCAAAAAAATACCTCACTTAGACTTGGGCTATAGTTTGATTGAGACTTGGGCTATAGTTTGATTGAGACTTGGGCTATAGTTTGATTGAGACTTGGGTTATAGTTTGATTGAGACTTGGGCTATAGTTTGATTGAGACTTGGGTTATAGTTTGATTGAGACTTGGGCTATAGTTTGATTGAGACTTGGGCTATAGTTTGATTGAGACTTGGGTTATAGTTTGATTGAGACTTGGGCTATAGTTTGATTGAGACTTGGGCTATAGTTTGATTGAGACTTGGGCTATAGTTTGATTGAGACTTGGGCTATAGTTTGATTGAGACTTGGGCTATAGTTTGATTGAGACTTGGGCTATAGTTTGATTGAAACTTGGGCTATAGTTTGATTGAGACTTGGGCTATAGTTTGATTGAGACTTGGGCTATAGTTTGATTGAGACTTGGGCTATAGTTTGATTGAAACTTGGGCTATAGTTTGATTGAGACTTGGGTTATAGTTTGATTGAGACTTGGGCTATAGTTTGATTGAAACTTGGGCTATAGTTTGATTGAGACTTGGGCTATAGTTTGATTGAAACTCGGGCTATAGTTTGATTGGGCTATAGTTTGATTGAGACTTGGGCTATAGTTTGATTGAAACTCGGGCTATAGTTTGATTGAAACTCGGGCTATAGTTTGATTGAGACTCGGGCTATAGTTTGATTGAGACTCGGGCTATAGTTTGATTGAGACTTGGGCTAGTTTGATTGAGACTTGGGCTATAGTTTGATTGAGACTTGGGCTATAGTTTGATTGAGAATGTGGGTTGTGGTGCCTGTGTGCTACTGGCAGTATCCAGGGGCTGCTATTTGATTAGGTGAGAATATAACAACACTGGTTACCCAGATAGATGTGGGTGCTGCTGTATTGTAATGTCACCAGCAAATGACAAATGTTGCTCTGGACTTTTCAGTGATATGCCAGCCCATCGGCATCTAGCAAGAGGAGCCACATTGATGCCAGAGTGCTGGGATGTAAAGTATTCATCAAAATAGGCTGAACACACCGATATTCCCCAACATCCATATAACAGAGAGAGACGTGGTTCTACAAGGCCTTGTGCCCCCATTCCTGAAAAGTACAGGGGGGATCCATATAATATGTAGACCTTGTGTAACGACACAGGACGAGACCCAGACCCAGATGGTTAGAGTCTCTGATATTTAGTAGAATAGAAGGGGCAGGCAATAGGTAGGTCGAAGACCGGCAGAAGTTCATTAACCAGGTCAGAGTCCGAAAGGTACAGGGGGTTGGGCAGGGTGAATGGTCAGACAGACAGGCGGACTCAATGTCAGGGCAGCCGGGCAGGCTCAGTGTCAGGGCAGAACAGGTCAGAACCGGGAGGGCTAGAAAACAGAGACCAGAAAAATCAAGAGCACAGGGAAAAACACGCTGATAGGCTTGACAAGACGAAATGGCAACAGACTGAGAACACAGGTATAAATACACTAGGGATAATTGGGAAGATGGGCAACACCTGGAGTGGGTGGAGACCAGCACAAAGACAGGTGAAGCAGATCAGGATGTGACACCTTGGTAACATACAATGTATTATAATCAATGGTTTTGAATAATGATGCTATCAAAATAATGATTTAGTAAACCTAATTGCAGCTGCTTTGGGTGTCACACCCTGATCTGTTTCACCTGTATTTGTGCTTGTCTCCTCCCCCCTCCAGGTGTCGCCCATCTTCCCCATTATCCCCAGTGTATTTATACCTGTGTTCTCTGTCTGTCGCCAGTTTGTTTTGTTTTGTCAAGCCTACCAGTGGGTTTTCCATGTGTCTGTCTTGCACTAGTGCCTGTTTTCCAGCTTTCCCAATTTTTGACCATCCTGCCTGCCGTTCTGTACCTTTCGGACTCTGTTCTGGATTACTGACCATCCTGCCTGCTGTTCTGTACCTTTCGGACTCTGTTCTGGATTAATGACCTCTGCCTGCCCTTGACCTGTCGTTGGCCTGCCCCCGTTTGTGTAATAAACTGTTGTTACTTTGAAACGGTCTGCATCTGGGTCTTCTCCTGAGCCGTGATAGGGAGATGTATAAACTTAAACAAAAACAAGAGAACTGGACAACATTCACTGGGGTAGTGGGTTTATAACCATTGTACTATAAGATGTACATTTCCTTTCACTAGGGTCTTGTGTGCAAGTTTGTCGTGTGACTATTAAATGGGCTCTTTAGTATGCATGTCAAAGGAAATTAGTGTGCATTTCTCATCCCTGTCCTCCATGGGTGTTGCATTACAAGGCGCTGTCCTCAAAACTGCCAGAATCAATTAATATGAATAATGAATGTAGAGCAACTTGAGTTACCCCGTGAACCGTAGAACCTTCTCCTGGCTCCTACCATTGTTCTCAGATATGCACATCACTTGAATTTAGCAGAAGAGGATCCTCAGCTAATTATTTAGCAAAATAGGGGTCAGAAGATTTGTTGTGTTGGTATGACATTTAAATAGTACAAATATAGGCTACCATACATGTGGTGGACGGAGAGAACTTTCTCCTCTTATAAGAGAACTTTATTAGTCCATTTTGCAACAGAAATATCTATTGTATATCCCCTTGTCCCAGGTGGGCGTACACATGCAGTACTGTATATACACATAGAGAAGTAGGGGTCAGAACAAGGGACAGACTGGACCAGTTTTGGGGTTAAAGGGTACAATGGCGGTAGTTAGCTCAGGGGATTTTGAAGGACCCTCCAGATTCCCCCATCAGCTTGGGGATTCAAACCGGCAACCGCAGATTATCTTTGTGCCATTTAGTCAAACTCTGGATCCCACGTTGGTATGAGGAACAGTCCACTGACACCCCAAGCTTTAGGTTATAACTATCAAAATATACAAGGAAGTGACATCAGTGTTATGCCTCAAAATTAGAAACTTTATCTTCTGACATAGGATCCAATATTTATAGAATTGATCAAATGTCCAAACGTCATTTGGACATTTCTAAATGTACTGAATGAATAATAATGTGCAGAACACTTCACTTTCCCTGGTTACCAACATTACATGTTTGATAGTAGACTATACATAGTGTGTGTTTCCGTTGGTCAGCTCCTCACAGATGTTTTGGGGTATGTGTCCCCTCTATGTTTATAAGGACGCTTCACCATAATCTTGTTTCCTCATCAACACTTCCCTCTTCTGGTAAAATTATTTTACTACAACATTATACTTTGTCAGGTCTCATTATGTTCAAAACTATTCTCTACCCTAAGGTACCATCTAGTGGATAGAAATAATCACTACATATGGTATAGTGCAGTGGTTCTCAAACAAGGCTACTAGGATCTCTGGGGGTAGCTGGTCTATCCACAGGGGTACTTGAGAAGACTCATGAGACCATAGGCTTACTGGTAAAATGCACATGAAAGGGTACTTCAGGGGTCCTCCAGGCAGAGCAGAATTCAGTTGGTGGTACAGTAACAGAAAAATGTGGGGAACCACTGGTCTAGTGCATAAAAAGGACAACATACTTTCAAAGTGAAAGATTGTTCATTTTTAGACCTTATGTGTGAAATGTCTCTGATTTCTGGATTAACATTTTTCCACTTTAGAGTTAAAGTATTTTTAAGCCAGCAGGTCAACTTTAAAGCCTTAGGGTAGAGAATAGTTCTGAACATATTGAGGCCTGACGAAGTATAGTGTTATAGTAAAATAATTTTTACCAGAAGTGAGGCTCCGAGTGGCGCAGTGGTCTAAGGCACCACTGCATCTCAGTGCTAGAGGCGTCACTACAGACCCTGCTTCGATTCCAGGCTGTATCACAACCGGCTGTGATTGGAAGTCCCATAGGGCAGCCCACAATTGGCCCAGCATCGTCCGGGTTTGGCCGTCATTGTAAATAAGAATTTGTTCTTAACTGACTTGCCTGGTTAAATAAAAACACATGGCTGCATCATCCTCCTATAATTGCTATGTTACCCCCAACAATTTAAAGTTGTGCTCTTGCAGCCATAATGGGCTGGCACATTTCCTTCTGGTGTTTCCAGCTCTTATATAAGAAATATCATACCCTGCTGATATATAATAATTACATAATGCTGCCTGTCTGCTATATAGAAATAAAGTAGGCAAGGCACTGTATCCACCACTAGATGGCAATGGTGTGGAGCTGTGCAGCTGTGACTGAACAGCCTAAATGAACTCAACAAAATGTGAATACATGAGCTTGATAGGCTTATTGAAGCTAAATGTATCTAGTCAAGCTAGTTGCAACATGACAACTAGGCCTATATAAAAAAACGAAATATCCCAAGCTCTTAGTATAGGCCTATAGGCTACAACTGTCTTTGTGTAGGACCTGAATCAACTTGAATCAAAACGACCACATCACACTCAGTTATATTACCTGCTAGGTAGGAGGAATGACTGCAATGCATCTGGGCCTTTGGAATTAAAACATTACATTTGGGAAGTGGCATCTTTCATTCATACACACGTAGTACTCGTAAATGTTCATTTGTTAACTCTAGGCCACCATTTCAACCTGTATTCATACTGTGCCAGGGGGCTACTCCTGTAACGTTGTTTCAGTTCAAACCAAAATAGATGGGAGAGTGACGTTAAAGATAGCATACAGGCTGCATTATGTATGCCTGTGAATGCACTTTACATTTCCTCCAATTGTCGTATACCTGTGTAGTAACAAGGTCATTCCTACAAAGTAGCCTACTGGAGTTATACTGTGTATTAATAGAAGCCTAGAAATGAGAATGTTTGGGTACAGCTTAGCCTTAGCTACATAAGTGTTAGCTCTATTAGGAAACATATTCCTCGTGTAACCAAAACCGGCCACTCCTCTTCATGGGCAAGTAGGCTTTTTGTAATGCATTTACAAAAGTAGCCTACTATGAAACGGCATGATAATAATACGATGTTGCTACAAATGTACACATCATCAGAGCAACCTGACCTGATAGTTACCTGGTGTTGTTATTTTCCTACAAACGAGCCTGCCTATTCCCCTAGTCTCAAGCGGAAATGTTTGAGTTTGAGCTCGATTCAGAGCAAGGGAGGGAGAGATGGTTGCGGGAAAGGTCGAGCGACGTGGAAAACTGCTCTGCGCACAAGAAACACGCAGTATGCAGTTCTCTTCTCACATTCAAGGCAGAACAAGGGCATATAGTCAGAGGGACACACCCAGCGGAAATATGGTGCTGGCAAATGCGACAAACAGCAATACCCAAAAATGGTTCCAAATGATCCTGCAGGCACGGTGCGGAAACTGGCCAGGAAAGTGGAAGAAGACTGTCGAGAACGAAATTACCTGAAATGTACATGACATGAGCGACAGATTCTCATCAAATGTGTTCTCTCAGCCAGCAAAGTCGGTGCATTTGAGAAAAAAACAATTAGTAGCGCGCAAAGCTTTACGTTTTCCATGCTTTTTAAAGCAATTTCGGAGCGCCATACAGAACTGACCTCAATGATAGGTAATGTTAATGATTTTTGTTCGTTTTAATCATCAATAAATTACATTTCACTGTATTGCATTTTGCTGGCAAGATGGCGCCGGCGTAGCCAAGTCAGGTGACCTTGTTTTTCTCCATCACCAATGCATGATTGTTGGTTCATAAGAGATGCGGAAGTCAATGTAGCCTATTGTAGCCTACCTACACAATTGCAGTAGCTGGTTTGGGATATGTGGTGAGACCATTGTTTCAATCCTGCACATGTAATGGCGGCAATGGGGGTCTCTGATGCGACCACTTTGTAATGTGTGAGTGGTTTCGGTGTGTAAATAAATTTTGGTGGCAACAATCCTGCATTCCACACATTCTTGGATATAAAAAAACAGGAGTTTGGCTATGCATAAACCACTACGGCTTTACAAGTCACCAGATGTTGCCGCAGTTGCATGCTGCTCGTTCTTCATTAGCCTGTATAGGGAAACGGGGCTTTGAGTTTTCCATGGGTCTAGTGCATAACGGCGTACTTATATAATTATGATGTTGTGGCCAAGGCCCAAAGCCAAAATGATGTTGGCAGCAGACTCGCCGAAACTCACAATGATAAAATGAGGAATATGTCAAAAACGTCGATTGAAAGGTTTTAAGCACCGCTCCTGCGTGCGTAATTAGCCCATCATTGAATGTGTCCATAACCTACTTCAAAATTAAGGCAACATTTTGACAATATCTAAATTAATTGCTAAGGAGGATCCTCACTATTAAGCCACATTTCATCGTTTAGTTGTGTGCTAAGTACATCCTGATGGACAGATTTCAATGTTGATGTATACATACTTTGGATGTCAACTTAAATACTGAACATACAACCAAACATTGTGTAGAAAACCCCACCCAATTTTATAATCGCCTTTTATTGGTGGGTGATCTTTTGTAAATCCTGTCCCCCTTTTTGTTGGCGATTGTAATTGGTCAATGGTGACGACAATCCCAACTCACATTCCCGCCTACCGAGGAGATCAAGTTTGAATGAACAACAGCAGTCTGTTCAAGGAGTAGTAGTTGCAATTTCAGTTTAAAAAAAAATACTTTTACGTCTGTATACTTTGTTTATAAAATCGGTGGACTGGTTTTCTCAAGATGGATATGAAGAAAAGAATTCATCTAGAATTGCGGAATCGCACGCCATCTGATGTAAGCTAACGTTGAGATCGTATTGTTTGCAATTGTTTTAATGATGGTGTGATATGCAAAGGGTTACAAAGTTTTTTCGTGAGTTAGCAATGTTGCCTTCACCGGAGCAGTTTGTGTTACATTGTTGCTGATATTTATCACCGTAATTGCCGCTCTAGACTTCGTAGCCAACTTAAAACGACTAGAAGGAAGCATGTCTGAAAGTGCAGTTGGTGATAATGCACCAATACACCTCATTTTCATATCTGTATTTAAAAGGCAAGCGTGAGCCATATTGTCTAATGGTAACTTTGTAGTCCTGAACGCGCCCTTTTCCTTCCCATCAACAAGGCGCATTCATAGCCTCTTTTCAGCTAATTCATGGTCAGTTCTCATACAATTAACGTTACTATTTTAGCGCATGCATAGGCTACACAATGTCCTTGATTTTTGTACCCTGGCGATTGCTCGCTCACAACTTATTACGCAGCACAGGCTATACCTATTGGAAATGGTTTGGTAACCGATCTGGTCTGTCTACGGATTGTTTATCCAAAGATAGGCTAATTCCTAGACTGTCAAATAGACGTGTGTATCGTTCGTTGAAGGCTGTATTTACCGAGCATGGTAGGCTAGGCCTACTTTTTGTATTTATTATAACAGCCTGGGTCTTAGTAACGTTAAGTACATAGTCTACACAACTCATTTAAAACCGCAATGAAAAGGTTTTGTCCGTCCTAGGATTTTAGTGCAGGTTATCACGCGTCAAGAAACATCTCTTGGCTCATATTCTAAACAAGGTGCACATTCAGATAATATCATGCATTGACAGACTATTGCCGAATAAGAATCAAAAAAGCATGTTACAATGTTTTACATTATAACTCGTTTGGTTGCATAGGCTATTCGCATGCTTGGATTCCCACTTGAAAAACGATGAGTTTGACCCTGGTTTCAGTATCAAACAATAGAGAATAATTTTCTGTCAAGCTAAGCACATAAAAACCGACAGGCAATTTCGGGCTGCGGTGCTCCAGTTTCAAGATCTAGGACAAGCCGCCATTTTACCGAGAAACAAAGGCAACGGTTTCTATCGAAGATACCGTGTACATTGCTGTGCGTTCATTTAACACGAACGATGACAACTTTTTCCTGCATCCCTTTAAACATATTGCAGTAGGCTACAATCCAAATCGTCAACTCTTTATGAGTAAGCCATAATGTAACGATTGGTTTTCTTACGCCTGCTGCCAACTTCCAATCGACAGCCCCTCCTACTCGCTTGATGACCCATTGCACGACTCGTAGCAGGTTGTTTTCGCTTTTAGAGCAATGAAAATCGACAAAATACACCCACACGTCGATCATTGTACGTAGTTTACCCCCCATTTAGTCGAATTTGTTACGTGCGTAGTACGTGCATAATTAGCGGATTTGGCTCTCACCAGCAGCACAGATGGTCTAAACCAGGGTATAATATAATGCCAATGGTGTCCACTCAGCATAATGTTAATTTCAACCGTGAACATAAGTTGTTTTCATGGCAAATGTAATATACCAGAGGTGTCTGTGTTTTGCCTATGAGCTGGTTGGGTTAATTTGTGGGACTATGGCAATGGAATACAAGCAGCGTCCTTTTAGGACACTAATGAGAATCCGGGTGAGTCCTGTGCAAAACATTAGTCTGCATTGTGTCCCCAAAATGTGTGAATTGCAGAGGAGTGTACAAGCTGGGTACTATCATATTAATCAGATATGTTTAGATATGTGAGTTCAATCTAAATGTGTATTACTACATGTACGTTCCTGTGAGAAATCACCTCCATGGATTTACCAAATAGTGATCCGTGGAACAAACAAGTTACCTGAAACGACCACCCAGATTCTGACTACTATGTTTAATAAATGATAAATTCTTTAAAGCTCAAGCAACACATACCATCTGTTATGTAACATTTTCTGCACCAGACCAGTGTCAGAGGAGGCTGGTAGGAAGAGCTATAGCAGGACGGGCTCATTGGATTGGAATAAATGGAACAGAGTCAAACATGTGGATTTGATGTGTTTGATAGCGTTCCGGCCATTCCAATGAGCCCGTCCTCCTATAGCTCCTACCACCAGCCTCCTCTGCTGTCAAATATAGCTTTATGCAGACTCTGTTGCTTTGGGACCACCCTCCTTCAAACTACAGACATACTGTAGTTACAGATTTGGAGTAAAGATTTCCTATTCCTCTTGTTTTCCAGGTGAAAGAACTGGTGCTTGATAACTGTCGCTCAAACGAAGGCAAAATTGAGGGCCTCACAGACGAATTTGAAGAGTTGGAATTTCTAAGCACAATCAACGTTGGGCTGACGTCGGTCTCCAACTTGCCGAAGTTGAACAAGCTGAAAAAAGTTGGTTTTCTAAAAAAAGAACAAAAGTATTATTGTTGCCATGCTATTAGCACTTTGTGCAGTAAAGTGAACATCTGCTTTATGGATGTTCTGTTATTACTCTGCTCATACAGTTGTTGCATTATTTTCTCTTCAGCTTGAACTCAGCGACAACAGGATCTCAGGTGGGCTGGACGTACTGGCGGAGAAATGTCCAAACCTCACACACCTAAACCTCAGTGGAAACAAAATTAAAGACCTCAGCACGATAGAACCTCTGGTATGCAGCGGGTGTCATGACAACATAGTAGCTCTGTGTGTGTATGTGTACTATATTGAACTCTTGCCTCAAGGTGCTATTGGGTCTGAAAGGGAACCCTAAATGGACATAACATTGTCCAGAAAATACCTCTGTCATCAAATGCACCTCCATGACTTATATGTAAAGCTTTGAGGTAAACAATTAGCAACTAAACCTCCATAGTGTATATTTTAATCTAGTTGGAGTAGTCAGTATTAAAGAAAACAAACTAAGCCTAAATATTCATATTTCATCATCAAGACTTCTCTCCTTTCACAGAAAAAATTAGAGACCCTCAAAAGCTTAGACTTGTTCAATTGCGAGGTGACCAACCTCAACGACTACAGAGACAACGTGTTCAAGCTCCTCCCCAGTTGACGTACCTCGACGGCTATGACAAAGACGACAAGGAGGCGCCCGATTCGGACGCAGAGGCCTATGTGGAGGGACTGGATGATGACGATGACAGTGACGGTACGATTTAAGATCCACACTATTTAAAATGTTGGTAAATAATATTCTAATTGGGCTGTGATTTGACAGATGGATATGAACTCAATAGAGCTCAGACATGACCTTTTGTGTTTTTCTAATGGTAATTATGTTCATGTTGTTGTTCAACGATTCCTTTTGTAACAACGGTATTATACCAAGTGGCTGCAGTGAATGAGTTGCATTATAACTATTGTAACATTATAGTGGCCCTTATGCATTTTTTGATCACCTTAATAGGCTAATTCTATTTTCAACTACAGAGGTAGACGAGGAGGAGGAAGAGGATGAGGATGAAGATGCCCCACCAAGAAAAGAGGAGGATGATGACGATGAGGAAGGTGAAGAAGAGGAAGAGGAGGACCTAAGTGGAGAGGTGAGACTTTGAGGATGGGGCTGCAATGATACTTTTATCTTGATCGACGCCTGCATGATAAGTTCAATGATTTACTTTTTTTTTTTTTAAATGAATAAAGGGCCACACAAAATGATCTCATGACTTTAGTGATGCAGACTGGGCTGATGTTTACTAAACAGAAGGTGCATCTCAACCACTGCACTGTGACATCATTATTTGAATATGACCCAGGGCACATGACAAGGAGATTCTGATCTGCATTTGTCTCCTCTTAGGAGGAAGAGGAGGAGTTGGACGGCAAGGAGAGTGATGAGGATAACGAAGGTGAGTGTGGTGGAATCTCACTGCTGTCACCAAATGCACAAGGTCACCGTATCGTGTGTAGCTTTGATATTGGGACTGATTTAAAAAAAATAACACGTCTACTTAAAAACCAAACTGAATGCTTTCCTGTTGAACGTGACCATTGACTTGTTTTCCTAGAAGAGGAGCGAGGTCTGAAGAGGAAAAGGGATCTAGACGAGGAAGCAGAGGAGGAGGAAGATGACTGAAGATGTGCTCACCACCAAGCTATGTTCTGATCAGACTGTTTTAACCTTGTACCCCCCCTGTATTTGTCAGTTGTCATATATTGCAGTAGGCATGGGTAGTGTCATGGGCCAGCTGGGTAAAGGGTTGGTATAAGGAAACAAGTTGACATTTGATTTATTTTTTTCTTATATTTTTTTTTGTACCTTTTTTGATTCCTTGTATTCTACTCATATCTGTCCCCTGCAAACCACTGGAAGGGCAGAAAACATTTCCTAAAAGTCCCGATATTATTAGCTCTAACCTTTGTAAAGGTTTTGTTTTCTCAGTGAAATTGATACCTTCTGTGTAAACAGATTTCTGATGATGATTTATGTATTTAAAGAGAAACTTACCAAAAAACCTTTTAGAAGTGCATGTCTGAAATAGATTTTAAAGTCGACTACTGGATTTGAAGTATGACAGTTTCCTATACCCTTTTCTTATTCACTGTCTTTTTCTTTCAGTGGACATGAAGCGTTTTGTGGTGTCATCCGTGTGTCGTTGTATGTGCTGTTTTCATCATGGAACGGGTGTTTGAACGTTCATAGAATGGCCTGTATACAAGGCATCTTTTTAAGCAGAGTACAGAATGTCTGCCTTTGTCACAATGTTTCTCCTTAACCCCTAGCTTTGATAGTTCGGAAATGACCTGTTATTTGTAAATACTGACCAAATCTATTTTTTTTCTATTACTCTTTGATAATGGCAGACATTTACACTTAATTAATTGTAACAATGAACTGTAGTAAGATATTGAATATCTGTGCAGCCGTACCCTAAAATAGGCTAATTGAATCTGGTACACGATTTCCATTTTCACCAAATTATATTCACAGAAATACTCACTGAATCCAAAATTGTTATTGCTGTCCAACTCTTTGAGTCCATATTCGTTCCCCACCTATATAATACACCGCTGGGCAATGTGCAAAGAAAACACCTTTTGCATTTTCTTTTCTTAAACCATAGGGCAGTTCATGGTCAGATAGACCTACCTCAGTCATGTTTCCCTTACATGTTTAACCCACTGTCATCAAAGCTAATTCCTTACCATGAAACAAACTTTTGATTTCCTCCCTTTCACTTCAATAAATATTTTTTTTTTATACAAGTTGTGGTTTGTGGTCTTTTCTGAATTGCTTATATCGTCATCTAATAGTTGACAGCATTTTTGATCATCCCAGACGGTTGTGCTACCTTGTACCTGCTTCCTAACGTACTGCAGCCTACTACTGCCATCATGTGGAGAACCCAGGTAGTTCAGGCTGAAAGGGAATCATCTGGTTTATCCACTCATTGCATTAACTTGACAAATTGATATTAGTTGTTGGGACTTGTAGATCAATGAGGTGAAACAGGATGTATTGTAGGCTAACTGACCCAGTACACAGTTCTGTCTTTCTGAGAGAATTATCATTCTGCACAGTTTCATCAGCACATAGCACAACTAGGCATTTAGATGGTTATCGACCAATATTTACTACACCTATAGGCCATCATCATCTCCACCAAATGGTTTGTTATCCTCCCATTCCAACAATACTGCAGCGCTTTTCACTCACCTTGCATACTGCTGTGTGTTCACCAGAGCAACACACTGTGAATCCCCTTCTTTAGGCCACTTGAGACCTCTGTCATTCTCTACGGGCTGACCTGACCTTATCCACCATGTTCACCTTCACTGTTGCCAGTCTAGATGCCCACCGGGTGCTGTGCCTATAGCCTGGTGCTAGCCACCCACACCTGTAAGAGCTTAAGGCAACTTCTCCCATGTCCATATGGCATGACAATGAATGCCTGGGGAGTTTGCTAAAGCAAAATGAAACACCTGGCAACCACGCTACTCTACCTACATTTGTTTCCTAGGTGTCTTCATTGGATAAGGATTACAGTATAACATTTGATGGGACGGGGGGGTCTTTACAAGGTATATGTTAGGGGTAAAGATGTAAATAATTACCTTGTGTAAGTAATATCGCTGTTTCATTCATTTAGTCAGTCAACCCCTGCAGAGTATGTTACCGATTATGATAATATTATGACAATGGTACATATAATGATTCCTCTCTAGAGGTATAGTATAGGTAACCTGAACTACAGGAAATATCAGTGTCTTAACTTGAGAGGAATGGATCATGTGGAACACCACAGATAAACAATGTTGGTCACTTTCTGAAATAGAATATTCATAGCTGAAAGGTATAAAGACAAATATTGTATTAATATTTCAGGTTTGATGTACTGTTACGTACATAACCTAATTTCATGTTGACTAATATTCCAATTGACCAGATTTTGGTATGGTGTCGATTCAATCAAGAGAATACAGGATGTGTTTGAGTATACGGTCTCAGACAAATTGCCACCATTTGGGTGAAAACATAATTCAACCACAAGCCATCATTTTCATGACCACGATTTCTCCCAAAGACATGAGATGAATGTTTCTGCATAAAGAGTTAGCTAGAAACATCAAATATAACAAATAAATAGTAACAATAATACATTTTCTAACAAAACTTCTCCTAAAGATAATGACTGAGGCGACAGACAAACTGCCCATTAAGACTACATCTGGGTTGCTGTATGCCAGGCTGAGCCAGAGCTGCAGCTTTTTACAGACAACACATTCTTAGGAGATGAAGAAAAAAAACTGTCTTGAAATACACCTCATTCATGTCCCTGTAAAACTCATCATCCTCATTCATGTCCCTGTAAAACTCATCATCCTCATTCATGTCCCTGTAAAACTCATCATCCTCATTCATGTCCCTGTAAAACTCATCATCCTCATTCATGTCCCTGTAAAACTCATCTTCATTCATGTCCCTGTAAAACTAATCTTCATTCATGTCCCTGTAAAACACATCATCCACAGTAGTTGGAACTAGTAGAAGACTCTTCCACTGGGAGGTTGAGATGTTGCAGCTTTGCTGTGAGTTGGTTTGCAGTGGGTAGACCATGGGGGAGGATTGGTGGAGAAGGGGGAATTCAATCTCTTTCCCCAGGTTAGTCTCTGGCGATAGCAGGGTGGAGGTTGAGATGTTCAGCTTTGCTGTGAGTTGGTTTGCAGTGGGTAGACCATGGGGGAGGATTGGTGGAGAAGGGGGAAGTCAATCTCTTTCCCCAGGTTAGTCTCTGGCGATAGCAGGGTGGAGGTTGAGATGTTCAGCTTTGCTGTGAGTTGGTTTGCAGTGGGTAGACCATGGGGGAGGATTGGTGGAGAAGGGGGAATTCAATCTCTTTCCCCAGGTTAGTCTCTGGCGATAGCAGGGTGGAGGTTGAGATGTTCAGCTTTGCTGTGAGTTGGTTTGCAGTGGGTAGACCATGGGGAGGATTGGTGGAGAAGGGGGAAGTCAATCTCTTTCCCCAGGTTAGTCTCTGGCGATGGCAGGGTGGAGGTTGGAGGATTTGGGGGTGGCATTTCTGGGTGATGACAAAGGCTTTGCCAGGTGGACTCAGAGGGGCATGGCATGACATGGCAGGTGGTTTGTGAGGACCCCTGGGATACACTGATGGTGCTCTGCAATAGGGGGGAGGGGTGTATTGCGAGTGATGATGTAATAACGAATCATAATGAAACCAAACCGGATATCAGGATACATCTATCAACAGAATTTTAAAAAATCTTATAACAATAAAATGTATTACCAGTTGGTTATTATGTTATCAATTGAGGGATTTAACAGTGATGTCAATATGATGACATTATCGATAACAAAAATTGTTACACAAACGTTATAATCAGTATTTACATTATCCGGTGGCTATTACATTATCAATTGTAACAGGAAGTACAAATGATACACGATGAAAGGGAGGGAGGACGCTGGACGTGGCATGGTGGTGATGGTGGTGCCGTAAGCTAGAGATCAGAGGTCAGACATTGTTTCCAACGGGGCTGACGTTCCTCAGGTTGTTGAGTTCCAGCTCCAGCTGGCGTATTTTAACGTCCTTGGTGTTCAGCTCCTCCTTCAGCTTTCTCAGCTCCTCCTGCTGCCTGAAGAACATCCTCAGTAGCTACAGAACAGAACAGAGGGATCAGGGTCATATAGTGTCCTGTAGAACATCCTCAGTAGCTACAGAACAGAACAGAGGGATCAGGGCCATATAGTGTCCTGTAGAACATCCTCAGTAGCTACAGAACAGAACAGAGGGATCAGGGCCATATAGTGTCCTGTAGAACATCCTCAGTAGCTACAGAACAGAACAGAGGGATCAGGGTCATATAGTGTCCTGAAGAACATCCTCAGTAGCTACAGAACAGAACAGAGGGATCAGGGTCATATAGTGTCCTGTAGAACATCCTCAGTAGCTACAGAACAGAGGGATCAGGGTCATATAGTGTCCTGTAGAACATCCTCAGTAGCTACAGAACAGAACAGAGGGATCAGGGTCATATAGTGTCCTGTAGAACATCCTCAGTAGCTACAGAACAGAACAGAGGGATCAGGGTCATATAGTGTCCTGTAGAACATCCTCAGTAGCTACAGAACAGAACAGAGGGATCAGGGTCATATAGTGTCCTGTAGAACATCCTCAGTAGCTACAGAACAGAACAGAGGGATCAGGGTCATATAGTGTCCTGTAGAACATCCTCAGTAGCTCCTCAGAACATCCTAGCTACAGAACAGAACAGAGGGATCAGGGTCATATAGTGTCCTGTAGAACATCCCCAGGAACTACAGAACAGAGGGATCAGGGTAACATAGCGTCCTGTAGAACATCCCCAGGAACAACAGAATAGAGGGATCAGGTCCACAAAGATAACAGGCTATAGACCATAGTCTGAAATTGTGCTCAGGAAGTCATTTGAGCATTTGCACCCCATTCCAAGTAGTGTTTAATACACTCACCACCCACCAACTAACCTTCTTCCTTCTCTCCCTTTTCTTTTCATTTATCCATTCACCCACCCATACCTCCATCTACAGTTATCTGATGAACACACCTCGTTCTCTGTCCTGGGTGGCACGTTTTCCAGCAGGTCAATGCCATTGACCACCACACCTTTCTTTTCCTTCACCGGAGCCTTGAACACCAGCTGGTTGGGCTTCTGGTAGCCCTTCTTCAGGGACATTAACACTGGGTCTGCACACACACACACGCGCACACACACACACACACACACACACACACACACACACACACACACACACACACACACACACACACACACACACACACACACACACACACACACACACACACACACACACACACACACACACACACACACACACACACACACACACACAAACTTCATGAAAATGTGCTATGTACACTACACACACACTATATATTGATGTAAACATTTCCTCTCCCACTACTAGGACTAAATCATAAGGTGTACTGAATATTCAAACTACAGAGACATGTGGCATGCACTGTACCTCGGTTGATACCACTCAACCAGTCATTGGCTGAGAGGGCAGGCTCGGTCCCTGCCGTCATTGGATAGATGTCCTCCTGGTACGTCTCTGACTGCAACACCAGGAGAGACAGACTGAGAGCATGTTCCAATACTTTAAGATCTCTGTTTATTCCCAAGGGTGCACATGTTTGTTCCGACCCTGCACTGATTCAACATTTCATTTGATTCAACTGCCCTGGATAAGATGAATGAGATGTGTTATTGCAGGGCTGGAACAAATATGTGCACACACATCCCAAGGTCTTTCCAGGAATGGATCGAGAAACACTGCTATATGAAGTGAGAGGGAGAAGGGCATCCCCACTGACACTGACCCTCCTTGGTACTATCATGGAGATGGGCTCGATCAGCCCCTTCAGCGTCACCAGCTTGTAGAAGCGAAACACCTCGCAGGCCGTTACGTCCAGCCCATGCTTAGGCATCACACCTGAGGAGGGAATGGAGGTACCTTAAACATCACCATAGTCCTGTTACTATATAACATTACCTTAGACATCACTATAGTGATGTTACTGTATAACATTACATTACCTTAGACATCACCATAGTGATGTTACTGTATAACATTACATTACCTTAGACATCACCATAGTGATGTTACTGTATAACATTACCTTAGACATCACTATAGTGATGTTACTGTATAACATTACATTACCTTAGACATCACCATAGTGATGTTACTGTATAACATTACATTACCTTAGACATCACCATAGTGATGTTACTGTATAACATTACATTACCTTAGACAACACCATAGTGATGTTACTGTATAACATTACATTACCTTAGACATCACCATAGTGATGTTACTGTATAACATTACCTTAGACATCACCATAGTGATGTTACTGTATAACATTACCTTAGACATCACCATAGTGATGTTACTGTATAACATTACCTTAGACATCACCATAGTGATGTTACTGTATAACATTACCTTAGACATCACCATAGTGATGTTACTGTATAACATTACATTACCTTAGACATCACCATAGTGATGTTACTGTATAACATTACATTACCTTAGACATCACCATAGTGATGTTACTGTATAACATTACATTACCTTAGACATCACCATAGTGATGTTACTGTATAACATTACATTACCTTAGACATCACTATAGTGATGTTACTGTATAACATTACATTACCTTAGACATCACCATAGTGATGATGTTACTGTATAACATTACATTACCTAGGGATGTTACTGACAACATTACCTTAGACATCAGTGATTTACTGTATAACATTACATTACCTTAGACATCACTATGGTGATGTTACTGTATAACATTACCTTAGACATCACCATAGTGATGTTACTGTATAAAATTACCTTAGACATCACCATAGTGATGTTACTGTATAACATTACCTTAGACATCACCATAGTGATGTTACTGTATAACATTACCTTAGACATCACCAAAGTGATGTTACTGTATAACATTACCTTAGACATCACCATAGTGATGTTAATGTTTGACATTACTCTTTTAAATCATTGATGACATTTCCATAGATTTTTTATACACGATTTTTCACTCAGAAAAAGAGCAACAACATTACTGAATGAAAGCTAAGATGTGGCTGAGCAAACAAACCCAAACCCTTGGTCTCTGTCTGTAAGGGTCGTCCCCGGTGAGTCTGTCACTTACCAAGGCCTTTCTGTGGGGCAGGGAGCGGAACTCCATGAGATACTGCAGGTATGGCTTCTCTGTGGTGATCTCATAGTAACGGATGTTGCCATCGCCCTGTGAATGGAATGGATGTATTTGTTTACTATCTGACCCAGATGTCTTCCTATACTGTACATGTACATATATGTTTTACCCTCACTGTTCCTGACAGGGGTTGATGATGAAACAGAAAGGGAATACCAGCATTGAATCAGGGAAATAATATTTAAGAATCTTTTTGCTTAACGAGTTAACGGTTTGGATACACTATGGTCTCACATCTACTTAAACCAATCAAATGATGTCTCACATCTACCTAAACCAATCAAATGACGTCTCACATCTACTTAAACCAATCAAATGATGTCTCACATCTACCTAAACCAATCAAATGACGTCTCACATCTACTTAAACCAATCAAATGACGTCTCACATCTACCTAAACCAATCAAATGATGTCTCACATCTACCTAAACCAATCAAATGACGTCTCACATCTACTTAAACCAATCAAATGACGTCTCACATCTACCTAAACCAATCAAATGATGTCTCACATCTACTTAAACCAATCAAATGACGTCTCACATCTACCTAAACCAATCAAATGACGTCTCACATCTACTTAAACCAATCAAATGACGTCTCACATCTACCTAAACCAATCAAATGACGTCTCACATCTACTTAAACCAATCAAATGACGTCTCACATCTACTTAAACCAATCAAATGACGTCTCACATCTACCTAAACCAATCAAATGACGTCTCACATCTACCTAAACCAATCAAATGACGTCTCACATCTACCTAAACCAATCAAATGACTAATTTGTCTTGAAAAAAAGATCCACTACATGAGTCCACACTCATGTTCTCACTGTTCATTGTGTTGTGTAAGGAGCAGTGCTCACCTTTCCTGCCAGGTACAGCATGTGTGTGTCTGCATCATAGAAAGGAAACAGCAGCCCTGAGAGACCATCTATCTCCTCTTCTACCATGGGCATAGACAGGTCCTCCTGTGGGACAACACACACACACACACACACACACACACACACACACACACACACACACACACACACACACACACACACACACACACACACACACACACACACACACACACACACACACACACACACACACAGGGATCAGACATTGTTCATGAAAACACACAATCCTTAATTGAGGATATACACACAAGTGCAGTTGCACATATACACACTCACACACACGCACACACACACACACACACACACACACACACACACACACACACACACACACACACAGGGATCAGACATTGTTCATGAAAACACACAATCCTTAATTGAGGATATACACACAAGTGCAGTTGCACATATACACACTCACACACACGCACACACACACGCAGACGCACACACACACACACACACACACACACACACACACACACACACACACGCGCACACACACACACACACACAGGGATCAGACATTGTTCATGAACACACACACTTGAGGACACACACAATCCTTAATTGAGGATATACACACAAGAGCAGTTGCACATACACACACTCACACACACGCACGCACACACACACACACACACATACACACACACACACACACACAAGGGGAAACATTCAGCCCCACATCCCAGCAGGGTGTCCCCGGCTGCCTCACCTGATCCCACAGTGCAATCTGTCTGGTGTTCCACCGGGACACACCTGTCGTCAGCAGCCTCTTCATGTTGCCCAGAAACACCACTCTGTTCACCCTGTGGTTCTTACAGCTGGCGTGCTGGTGGGGAACAATCACACAGAGACTCTACTGTAACAGGGCATTAAATTCACTCTAAATGTGGGGAACAATTACACAGACACTCTACTGTAATGGGGCATTATATTCACTCTAAATGTGGGGAACAATTACACAGACACTCTACTGTAATGGGGCATTAAATTCACTCTAAATGTGGGGAACAATTACACAGACACTCTACTGTAATGGGGCATTAAATTCACTCTAAATGTGGGGAACAATTACACAGACACTCTACTGTAATGGGGCATTAAATTCACTCTAAATGTGGGGAACAATTACACAGACACTCTACTGTAATGGGGCATTATATTCACTCTAAATGTGGGGAACAAACACACAGAGACTCTACTGTAACGGGGCATTATATTCACTCTAAATGTGGGGAACAATCACACAGAGACTCTACTGTAAGTATTATATTCACTCTAAATGTGGGGAACAAACGCACAGAGACTCTACACGGGCCATTATATTCACTCTAAATGTGGGGAACAAACACACAGAGACTACTGTAATGGGGCATTATATTCACTCTAAATGTGGGGAACAAACACACAGAGACTCTACTGTAATGGGGCATTATATTCACTCTAAATGTAGGGAACAAACACACAGAGACTCTACTGTAACGGGGCATTATATTCACTCTAAATGTGGGGAACAATCACACAGAGACTCTACTGTAACGGGGCATTATATTCACTCTAAATGTGGGGAACAATCACACAGAGACTACTGTATTGGGGCAATATATTCACTCTAAATGTTGGGAACAATCCCACAGATACTCTACTGTAATGGGGCATTATATTCACTCTAAATGTTGGGAACAATCACACAGATACTCTACCTCAATGGGGCATTATATTCACTCTAAATGTTGGGAACAATCACACAGATACTCTACCTCAATGGGGCATTATATTCACTCTAAATGTGGGGAACAATCACACAGATACTCTACCTCAATGGGGCATTATATTCACTCTAAATGTTGGGAACAATCACACAGATACTCTACCTCAATGGGGCATTATATTCACTCTAAATGTTGGGAACAATCCCACAGATACTCTACCTTAATGGGGCATTATATTCACTCATTTATATGTACTCTGTAAAGGACAGTGAAACTTTCTCTGCTCGCTGTAAGACTGACCTGTAAGACTCTCCCGGAGCGCGGCTCGATGACACGCAGCTTCTTGTCTTTACAGCTGGTGGCCAGCAGGCTGCCGTCCGTGTTGAAGGACATACACACGATGACGTCAGAGTGACAGTCGATCATCTTCACCGGCTCACCTATCTCCAGGTTCCAGATCAGGATCTGGATGGGACGGGCAGGGGATCATATCAACTGTCAGTTCTGATCTGATCTTAGATCAGTTCTGATCTTTGAAGAAAAGGGAGTGAAATAGGGAAAGACTTCCCTGAACTCCAATAAAAACACATTTTATTTTAGTTTCTACTTTTACAAACAGTTTTGTGACGTTGTGCTATGGTGGGCACTAATGAATGTGACCCTGTTGTGTATATCTTACAGTCGTAGCCAGTGATTTGTGATGATACCTTACAGTAGTAGCCAGTGATCTGTAATGATACCCTACAGTAGTAGCCAGTGATCTGTAATGATACCTTACAGCAGTAGCCAGTGATCTGTAATGATACCTTACAATCGTAGCCAGTGATCTGTAATGATACCTTACAGTAGTAGCCAGTGATCTGTGATGATACCTTACAGTAGTAGCCAGTGATCTGTAATGATACCTCACAGTCGTAGCCGGTGATCTGTAATGATACCTTACAGCAGTAGCCAGTGATCTGTGATGATACCTTACAGTCGTAGCCAGTGATAGGTAATGATACCTTACAGTCGTAGCCAGTGATCTGTAATGATACCTTACAGTAGTAGCCAGTGATCTGTAATGATACCTTACAGTCGTAGCCAGTGATCTGTAATGATACCTTACAGTAGTAGCCAGTGATCTGTAATGATACCTTACAGTCGTAGCCAGTGATCTGTAATGATACCTTACAGTCATAGCCAGTGATCTGTAATGATACCTTACAGTCGTAGCCAGTGATCTGTGATAATACCTTATAGTCATAGCCAGCACTGAAGAGGATTCCACTGCTGGTGGGGTGCCACTCGATGAGGCCCACACGCCTGCTGTGTCCATACAGCTCCATCATGGCCTCTGTCATATTCCGCCTCAGCCCTCCCTCTGGGATCTCCCATACTCGTACCTGGCACACACACACACACACACACACGCACGCACGCACGCGCGCATGCACGCACGCACGCACGCACGCACACACACACACACACACACACACACACACACACACATGCGAAGTTAAAGCTTTGTCACAAATGGTTCTTCCAAATGGACAATGACCCCAAGCATACTAACAAAGTTGTGGCAAACTGGCTTAAAGACAACAGAGTCAAGGTATTGGAGTGGCCATCACAAAGCCCTGACCTTAATCCTATAGAAAATGTGTGGGCAGAACTGAAAAAGCGTGTGCGAGCAAGGAGGCCTACAAATCTGACTCAGTTACACCAGCTCTGTCAGGAGGAATGGGCCAAAAGTCACCCAACTTATTGTGGGAAGCTTGTGGAAGGCTACCTGAAACATTTGACCCAAGTTAAACAATTTAAAGGCAATGCTACCAAATACTACATTCACATTCTTAAAATGAAGTGGTGATCCTAACTGACCTCAGACAGGAAATTTTTACGAGGATTAAATGTCAGGAATTGTGAAAAACTGAGTTTAAATGTATTTGGCTAAGGTGTACATTAACTTACGACTTCAACTGTAGCTGCACAGTCAATGAGTCAGCAGAAACAGCAGTTTACTGTGTGTGTGTGTGTGTGTGTGTGTGTCTGTGTATGTGTGTGTGTGTGTCTGTGTGTGTGTGTGTATGTGTGTGTGTGTGTGTGTGTGTGTGTGCACTTACAGAGGAATCTTCAGAGCAGGAAGCTATTATGTTTTCAAAGAAGGGATTCCATTTGATGTCCAGGACATTGCCTTGGTGGCCACACACTTTGGGGTGGTGGGGGTCGATACGGCCCGCCTGAAACGGAAGGACAAACATACTGATCATATATTGAGGAAAGAACAGACATCAATGGCATTCTATCACCATTACTGATATGTACATGACTATGTATTTTCCAAATGATGACATATAGGCCAATATGTCAAGGTCATTTATTTATCTTTATTTAACTAGGCAAGTCAGTTAAGAACAAATCCTTATTTACAATGACGGCCTACCCTGGCCAAACCCAGACGACACTGGGCCAATTGTGTACCACCCAATGGGACGCCCAATCACAGCCAGTTGTGATTACAGCCTGGAATTGAGCCAGTGTCTGTAGTGATGCCTCTTGCACTGAGATGCAGTGCCTTAGACCGTTGCACCACTCGGGAGCCCTCAGAGGGCACCTTTGAGTAACACCAGCCATGTAAACAGTTAACACTGCCCTACATATGTCAAGGTCAGAGGTCACCACTTAGTAACACTAGCCATGTAAACAGTTAACACTGCCCTACATATGTCAAGGTCAGAGGTCACCACTTAGTAACACTAGCCATGTAAACAGTTAACACTGCCCTACATATGTCAAGGTCAGAGGTCACCACTTAGTAACACTAGCCATGTAAACAGTTAACACTGCCCTACATATGTCAAGGTCAGAGGTCACCACTTAGTAACACTAGCCATGTAAACAGTTACCACTGCCCTACATATGTCAAGGTCAGAGGTCACCACTGAGTAACACTAGCCATGTAAACAGTTAACACTGCCCTACATATGTCAAGGTCAGAGGTCACCACTTAGTAACACCAGCCATGTAAACAGTTAACACAACCCTACATATGTCAAGGTCAGAGGTCACCAGCCATTAGTAACACCAGCCATGTAAACAGTTAACACAACCCTACATATGTCAAGGTCAGAGGTCACCACTTAGTAACACTAGCCATGTAAACAGTTAACACTGCCCTACATATGTCAAGGTCAGAGGTCACCACTTAGTAACACTAGCCATGTAAACAGTTAACACAACCCTACATATGTCAAGGTCAGAGGTCACCACTTAGTAACACTAGCCATGTAAACAGTTAACACAACCCTACATATGTCAAGGTCAGAGGTCACCACTTAGTAACACTAGCCATGTAAACAGTTAACACTGCCCTACATATGTCAAGGTCAGAGGTCACCACTTAGTAACACTAGCCATGTAAACAGTTAACACTGCCCTACATATGTCAAGGTCAGAGGTCATGTCAAGGTCAGAGGTCACCACTTAGTAACACCAGCCATGTAAACAGTTAACACTGCCCTACATATGTCAAGGTCAGAGGTCACCACTTAGTAACACCAGCCATGTAAACAGTTAACACAACCCTACATATGTCAAGGTCAGAGGTCACCACTTAGTAACACCAGCCATGTAAACAGTTAACACAACCCTACATATGTCAAGGTCAGAGGACACCACTTAGTAACACTAGCCATGTAAACAGTTAACACAACCCTACATATGTCAAGGTCAGAGGACACCACTTAGTAACACCAGCCATGTAAACAGTTAACACAACCCTACATATGTCAAGGTCAGAGGACACCACTTAGTAACACTAGCCATGTAAACAGTTAACACTGCCCTACATATGTCAAGGTCAGAGGTCACCACTTAGTAACACTAGCCATGTAAACAGTTAACACTGCCCTACATATGTCAAGGTCAGAGGTCACCACTTAGTAACACTAGCCATGTAAACAGTTAACACTGCCCTACATATGTCAAGGTCAGAGGTCACCACTTAGTAACACTAGCCATGTAAACAGTTAACACAACCCTACATATGTCAAGGTCAGAGGTCACCACTTAGTAACACTAGCCATGTAAACAGTTAACACTGCCCTACATATGTCAAGGTCAGAGGACACCACTTAGTAACACTAGCCATGTAAAGAGTTAACACTGCCCTACATATGTCAAGGTCAGAGGTCACCACTTAGTAACACCAGCCATGTAAACAGTTAACACAACCCTACATATGTCAAGGTCAGAGGACACCACTTAGTAACACTAGCCATGTAAACAGTTAACACAACCCTACATATGTCAACGTCAGAGGACACCACTTAGTAACACCAGCCATGTAAACAGTTAACACAACCCTACATATGTCAAGGTCAGAGGTCACCACTTAGTAACACCAGCCATATAAACAGTTAACACAACCCTACATATGTCAAGGTCAGAGGTCACCACTTAGTAACACCAGCCATGTAAACAGATAACACAACCCTACATATGTCAAGGTCAGAGGACACCACTTAGTAACACTAGCCATGTAAACAGTTAACACTGCCCTACATATGTCAAGGTCAGAGGTCACCACTGAGTAATACTAGCCATGTAAACAGTTAACACTGCCCTACATATGTCAAGGTCAGAGGTCACCACTTAGTAACACTAGCCATGTAAACAGTTAACACAACCCTACATATGTCAAGGTCAGAGGTCACCACTTAGTAACACTAGCCATGTAAACAGTTAACACTGCCCTACATATGTCAAGGTCAGAGGTCACCACTTAGTAACACTAGCCATGTAAACAGTTAACACTGCCCTACATATGTCAAGGTCAGAGGTCACCACTTAGTAACACTAGCCATGTAAACAGTTAACACTGCCCTACATATGTCAAGGTCAGAGGTCACCACTTAGTAACACCAGCCATGTAAACAGTTAACACTGCCCTACATTTGTCAAGGTCAGAGGTCACCACTTAGTAACACTAGCCATGTAAACAGTTAACACTGCCCTACATATGTCAAGGTCAGAGGTCACCACTTAGTAACACCAGCCATGTAAACAGTTAACACTGCCCTACATATGTCAAGGTCAGAGGTCACCACTTAGTAACACCAGCCATGTAAACAGTTAACACTGCCCTACATTTGTCAAGGTCAGAGGTCACCACATAGTAACACCAGCCATGTAAACAGTTAACACTGCCCTACATATGTCAAGGTCAGAGGTCACCACTTAGTAACACTAGCCATGTAAACAGTTAACACAACCCTACATATGTCAAGGTCAGAGGTCACCACTTAGTAACACTAGCCATGTAAACAGTTAACACTGCCCTACATATGTCAAGGTCAGAGGTCACCACTTAGTAACACTAGCCATGTAAACAGTTAACACAACCCTACAAAATGTATTGGATAATTTGATGACCCCAGTCAAATAGCGTCTCTTTAAAACGTTCACCCTTACAGAGAAATGTTGACTTAGTTTAACTGAACCCTTGGGGTGCTGATAAAACATGATGAACGTGTACTGATGCTGTAACACTGTGTACGTGTACTGATGCTGTAACACTGTGTACGTGTACTGATGCTGTAACACTGTGTACGTGTACTGATGCTGTAACACTGTGTACGTGTACTGATGCTGTAACACTGTGTACGTGTACTGATGCTGTAACACTGTGTACGTGTACTGATGCTGTAACACTGTGTACGTGTACTGATGCTGATAAAACATGATGAACGTGTACTGATGCTGTAACACTGTGTACGTGTACTGATGCTGTAACACTGTGTACGCGTACTGATGCTGTAACACTGTGTACGTGTACTGATGCTGTAACACTGTGTACGTGTACTGATGCTGTAACACTGTGTACGTGTACTGATGCTGTAACACTGTGTACGCGTACTGATGCTGTAACACTGTGTACGTGTACTGATGCTGTAACACTGTGTACGTGTACTGATGCTGTAACAACACTGCTGTAACACTGTGTGTACTGATGCTGTAACACTGTGTACGTGTACTGATGCTGTAACACTGTGTACGCGTACTGATGCTGTAACACTGTGTACGTGTACTGATGCTGTAACACTGTGTACGTGTACTGATGCTGTAACACTGTGTGTACTGATGCTGTAACACTGTGTACGTGTACTGATGCTGTAACACTGTGTACGTGTACTGATGCTGTAACACTGTGTACATGTACTGATGCTGTAACACTGTGTACGTGTACTGATGCTGTAACACTGTTTCCCAGCTGATCCTTCAATCACCAAACAAACTCAACCCTTGGCTGTTAAAGTCAATCAACATGAACACAATGCAGCCGAGAAATACACATTGAAGAAATAACATAATTTCCTTTGTTTTGAAGAACCAGGGACAACCAAAGGATTGTTATTGCAATGTGCCTCTACGTCCACAGGGAGGCGCTGGATTAGCAGACTTGGATGGATCATGGCTGAGACCTCTCCATGTTGGTCATGATGTCATGAATGTTTGATGTCACTTCAATCCACTGACCTCCTTCTTATTTCCTCAGAGACATATGGCTGAGAGCTTCAGGCCATGCCTGAGTGGAACTGGCTGTGTGTGTGTGTGTGTGTGTGTGTGTGTGTGTGTGTGTGTGTGTGTGTGTGTGTGTGTGTGTGTGTGTGTGTGTGTGTGTGTGTGTGTGTGTGTGTGTGTGCGTGCATTTTTATTGTCACGTTCTGACCTTTATTTCCTTTGTTTTGTCATTATTTAGTATGGTCAGGGCGTGAGTTGGGGTGGGCAGTCTATGTTTGTTTTTCTATGATTTGGGTATTTCTATATTTTGGCCTAGTATGGTTCTCAATCAGAGGCAGGTGTCATTAGTTGTCTCTGATTGAGAATTATACTTAGGTATCCTGGGTTTCACTGTGTGTTTGTGGGTGATTGTTCCTGTCTCTGTGTTTGCACCAGATAGGGCTGTTTTGGGTTTTCACGTTTCTTGTTTTATTAGTTTGTTCATGTGTAGAGTCTTTATAAATTAAACATGAATAGAAACCACGCTGCATTTTGGTCCGCCTCTCCTTCAAGTCAAGAAAACCGTTACATTTATATTTATATATACAGTGCATTCACATCAAATCAAATCAAATTTATTTATATAGCCCTTCGTACATCAGCTGATATCTCAAAGTGCTGTACAGAAACCCAGCCTAAAACCCCAAACAGCAAGCAATGCAGGTGTAGAAGCACAGAAAGTATTCAGACCACTTGACTTTTTCCACATTTTGTTACGTTACAGCCTTATTCTAAAATTGATTATATTTTTCCCCCTCGTCAATCTACACACAATACCCCATAATGACATAGCAAAAACATTTTTTTACACATTTTTGCAAATGTATTAAAAATAAAAATCTTAAATATCACATTTACATAAGTATTCAGATCCTTACACAGTACCTTGTTGAAGCACCTTCTCGAAGCCACTCCTGCATTGTCTTGGCTGTGTGCTTAGGGTCGTTGTCCTGTTGGAAGGTGAACCTTCACCACAGTCTTAGGTCCTGAGTGCTTTGGAGCAGGTTTTCATCAAGGATCTCTCTGTATGTTGCTCCGTTCATCTTTCACTCAATCCCGACTAGTCTCCCAGTCCCTGCCACCGAAAAACATCCCCACAGTATGATGCTGCCACCACCATGCTTCACCGTAGGGATGGTGCCAGGTTTCCTCGAGACGTGACGCTTGGCATTCAGGTCAAAGAGTTCAATCTTGGTTTTAGCAGACCAGAGAAGCTTGTTTCTCATGGTCTGAGAGCCTTTTGGCAACCTCCAAGAGGGCTGTTATGTGCCTTTTACTGAGGAGTGGCTTCCGTCTGGCCACTCTACTACAAAAGCCTGATCACTGCCAAAGGTGCTTCAACAAAGTGCTGAGTAAAGGGTCTGAATACTTATGTCAATGTTTTATTTCAGTTTTTATTTGTAATACATTTGCAAACATTTTTAAAAAGCAGTTTTTTCTACGTCATTATGGGGCATTGTGTGTAGATTGTAGAAGTAATTTTTCTATTTTATAAATCAATTTTAGAATAAGGCTGTAATGTAACAAAATGTGAAAAGTCAATCGGTCTGAATACTTCCCGAATGCACTGTATATCCTGTTTGTGTGTTTGTGTGTGTGTGTGTGTGTGTGTGTGTGTGTGTGTGTGTGTGTGTGTGTGTGTGTGTGTGTGTGTGACAAACCAAGGGCGGCATTCATAACTTGGAGTATCCTTTTCATGGCAGTACAAGTCCCTCCCCAGGCTTTTCAGAAAAAGAGTCCAATCTCGACAGCTTCCCAACAGTACAACTTTACCAACTATTCTCAATTAGTGTGTAATTTACTAATGTAGACTTTCTTCCAGAGATTTCTTCTATTAGCTAAACTCATCATCTCCTGTTTGATTTCCCATAGGTCCTCAATACTCAACAGACATGTCAGATGTCAGTTTTAATCAGAAATATTCATTACTCATTAGCTGAGGGAAAGTGGGCAACACATCTGATCACATATTAAAACAAAGCCTGATATCATCTTGTAGAAGCATGTTGGGCCTCAGTGTAAATCTTATAGGATTATGCCATTAATAAATCGGTTATGGAATTCGAAGTCTTTGAATATTAATAAATAGAGGACAAAGGAGGGCACCAGGCAGACGCCAGGGTGAATCTGGATCACAATTCTGAGATGGTGTGAATGAGCCCTTGGGTTGAACCAGGCCCTCTGGGCATTCAGTGCACTGGTTGGTTCCCTTTAAGGGTTAAAGACAAAACACTTCCAATTACAGACCTTCTCATGATGTCATCTGGCAACAGCCACACAACACATTATCACCAGAGACTCTCTAACACAGGGCTGTTATAACCTGCTGTGTTCACCAGAGACTCTCTAACACAGGACTGTTATAACCTGCTGTGTTCACCAGAGACTCTCTAACACAGGGCTGTTATAACCTGCTGTGTTCACCAGAGACTCTCTAACACAGGGCTGTTATAACCTGCTGTGTTCACCAGAGACTCTCTAACACAGGACTGTTATACTCTGCTGTGTTCACCAGAGACTCTCTAACACAGGGCTGTTATAACCTGCTGTGTTCACCAGAGACTCTCTAACACAGGACTGTTATACTCTGCTGTGTTCACCAGAGACTCTCTAACACAGGACTGTTATACCCTGCTGTGTTCACCAGAGACTCTCTAACACAGGGCTGTTATACCCTGCTGTGTTCACCAGAGACTCTCTAACACAGGACTGTTATAACCTGCTGTGTTCACCAGAGACTCTCTAACACAGGACTGTTATAACCTGCTGTGTTCACCAGAGACTCTCTAACACAGGACTGTTATACTCTGCTGTGTTCACCAGAACTCTCTAACACAGGACTGTTATAACCTGCTGTGTTCACCAGAGACTCTCTAACACAGGACTGTTATAACCTGCTGTGTTCACCAGAGACTCTCTAACACAGGACTGTTATACTCTGCTGTGTTCACCAGAGACTCTCTAACACAGGACTGTTATACTCTGCTGTGTTCACCAGAGACTCTCTAACACAGGGCTGTTATACCCTGCTGTGTTCACCAGAGACTCTCTAACACAGGACTGTTATAACCTGCTGTGTTCACCAGAGACTCTCTAACACAGGACTGTTATAACCTGCTGTGTTCACCAGAGACTCTCTAACACAGGACTGGAGTACCCTGCTGTGTTCACCGGAGACTCTCTAACACAGGACTGGAGTACCCTGCTGTGTTCACCAGAGACTCTCTAACACAGGACTGGAGTACCCTGCTGTGTTCACCAGAGACTCTCTAACACAGGACTGGAGTACCCTGCTGTGTTCACCAGAGACTCTCTAACACAGGACTGGAGTACCCTGCTGTGTTCACCAGAGACTCTCTAACACAGGACTGGAGTACCCTGCTGTGTTCACCAGAGACTCTCTAACACAGGACTGGAGTACCCTGCTGTGTTCACCAGAGACTCTCTAATACAGGACTGGAGTACCCTGCTGTGTTCACCAGAGACTCTCTAACACAGGACTGGAGTACCCTGCTGTGTTCACCAGAGACTCTCTAACACAGGACTGGAGTACCCTGCTGTGTTCACCAGAGACTCTCTAACACAGGACTGGAGTACCCTGCTGTGTTCACCAGAGACTCTCTAACACAGGACTGGAGTACCCTGCTGTGTTCACCAGAGACTCTCTAACACAGGACTGGAGTACCCTGCTGTGTTCACCAGAGACTCTCTAACACAGGACTGGAGTACCCTACTGTGTTCACCAGAGACTCTCTAACACAGGACTGGAGTACCCTGCTGTGTTCACCAGAGACTCTCTAACACAGGACTGGAGTACCCTACTGTGTTCACCAGAGACTCTCTAACACAGGACTGGAGTACCCTACTGTGTTCACCAGAGACTCTCTAACACAGGACTGGAGTACCCTACTGTGTTCACCAGAGACTCTCTAACACAGGGATGTTATACCCTGCTGTGTTCACACTTAGACACACAGCAACTCTACACACTGATAGGGAAACAAATGCAAACACACACACACACACACACACACACACACACACACACACACACACACACACACACACACACACACACACACACACACACACACACACTGATTGGTGAGAAACACAAACACACCATTAAGTACATTCTCTTTATACATGTTTACATAATATCTGTAGAACTAATACCTTAGATTCACCTGGTTACATCATATCTGTAGAACTAATACCTCAGATTCACCTGGTTACATCATATCTGTAGAACTAATACCTTAGATTCACCTGGTTACATCATATCTGTAGAACTAATACCTTAGATTCACCTGAAGTTTACATCATATCTGTAGAACTAATACCTCAGATTCACCTGGTTACATCATATCTGTAGAACTAATACCTCAGATTCACCTGGTTACATCATATCTCTAGAACTAATACCTCAGATTCACCTGGTTACATCATATCTGTGGAACTAATACCTCAGATTCACCTGGTTACATCATATCTGTGGAACTAATACCTCAGATTCACCTGGTTACATCATATCTGTGGAACTAATACCTCAGATTCACCTGGTTACATCATATCTGTGGAACTAATACCTCAGATTCACCTGGTTACATCATATCTGTAGAACTAATACCTCAGATTCACCTGAAGGTTACATCATATCTGTAGAACTAATACCTCAGATTCACCTGGTTACATCATATCTGTAGAACTAATACCTCAGATTCACCTGAAGGTTACATCATATCTGTAGAACTAATACCTCAGATTCACCTGGTTACATCATATCTGTAGAACTAATACCTCAGATTCACCTGGTTACATCATATCTGTAGAACTAATACCTCAGATTCACCTGAAGGTTACATCATATCTGTAGAACTAATACCTCAGATTCACCTGGTTACATCATATCTGTAGAACTAATACCTCAGATTCACCTGAAGGTTACATCATATCTGTAGAACTAATACCTCAGATTCACCTGAAGGTTACATCATATCTGTAGAACTAATACCTCAGATTCACCTGAAGGTTACATCATATCTGTAGAACTAATACCTCAGTTTCACCTAGTTACATCATATCTGTAGAACCAATACCTCAGATTCACCTGGTTACATCATATCTGTAGAACTAACACCTCAGATTCACCTGAAGGTTACATCATATCTGTAGAACCAATACCTCAGATTCACCTGGTTACATCATATCTGTAGAACTAACACCTCAGATTCACCTGAAGGTTACATCATATCTGTAGAACTAATACCTCAGATTCACCTGAAGGTTACATCATATCTGTAGAACCAATACCTCAGATTCACCTGGGGGTTACATCATATCTGTAGAACTAATACCTCAGATTCACCTGAAGGTTACATCATATCTGTAGAACTAATACCTCAGATACACCTGAAGGTTACATCATATCTGTAGAACTAATACCTCAGATTCACCTGAAGGGTACATCATATCTGTAGAACAATACCTCAGATTCACCTGAAGGTTACATCATATCTGTAGAACTAATACCTCAGATTCACCTGAAGTTTACATCATATCTGTAGAACTAATACCTCAGATTCACCTGAAGGTTACATCATATCTGTAGAACTAATACCTCAGATTCACCTGAAGTTTACATCATATCTGTAGAACTAATACCTCAGATTCACCTGGTTACATCATATCTGTAGAACCAATACCTCAGATTCAACTGGTTACATCATATCTGTAGAACCAATACCTCAGATTCACCTGGGGGTTACATCATATCTGTAGAACCAATACCTCAGATTCACCTGAAGGTTACATAATATCTGTAGAACTAATACCTCAGATTCACCTGAAGGTTACATAATATCTGTAGAACTAATACCTCAGATTCACCTGAAGGTTACATAATATCTGTAGAACTAATACCTCAGATTCACCTGAAGGTTACATAATATCTGTAGAACTAATACCTCAGATTCACCTGAAGGTTACATCATATCTGTAGAACCAATACCTCAGATTCACCTGAAGGTTACATAATAGTTGACAACTCAACCAAATGTAAATCAAAAGTAGACGTTGAAATGACATCTGTGCTCAGTGGGATCTCTCTCTCCACAACGCCTGAATCTACCCAGCATGGCAGTGGGGGTGGATTTTCCCATGGTTAAACTGTGACTGGTGACATCATTTTGCCTACCATACTTCTTCTACTCATGTTTTTCCCTTCTTCCCTGTACGAGAGTCATAGCCTCTGTATGCTATTTCCATTCCACTACTCCAGCCCTACTGACATATTTTATTTGAATTATTTTATTTCCCCTTTGTTTAACCAGGTAGGCTAGTTGAGAAGAAGTTCTCATTTGCAATTGCGACCTGCCCAAGATAAAGCATAGCAGTTCGACACATACAACAACACAGAGTTACACATGGAGTAAAACAGACATACAGTCAATAATACAGTAGAAAAATAAGTCTATATACAATGTGAGCAAATGAGGTGAGAAGGGAGGTAAAGGCAATAAAAAAGGCCATGGTGGTGAAGTAAATACAATACAGCAGGTAAAACACTGGAATGGTAGATTTGCAGAAGGTGAATGTGCAAAGTAGAAAGACTGGATAGTATAGCATTTGTGTATTTATTTATAATAATGTGTAGTATTTCATAAAACAAGGCAGAGTTCAGGTGATGCACACAATATTGCTCCTGTATGTCTGTGTGTAATGCTGTGAACATATTCATAGACTCAAAATCAAAACCAGATTTGTAAGCCAATGAATAACAGCCAACAAATGCTATTACAACCATAACACTGCATTTTCAGACAGGTGTTGTGGACGGATTGTGTATCAAACAGGTGGTTGTTTAGGTTTTCTTCTTAGCCAGCCATTAGATGACATTACCTTAGTCAATAACCAGAATGAATGTTGACTGAATTATTTGTTTTCTGCTTTTTAACAAAAGACAGGACCTGTTCTGACAGAAGAAGGCTATTTTAATTATACATTCTTAACTAACTCTTCTTTGAAAAGATATAGTAGCTTTATGTACATTTTTTGTAAATACAGATACCCAGATATTTATAAGTGTGGACACGATCAATGAGGGCACCGTCCAAAGTAGGTATGTATTAATCATCAGATACATTTTCACATGATTTGGAAAATAACATATACTTGTTTTTACCTGCATTAAGTAACCATTTCAGTTCAACAAAAGTGTTCTGCAGGGCAATAAAGACAGATTAAAGCTCTGATAGAGTCTGGTCAGCTGTGGGGGCAATAGCATGCACCACAGTGTCATCTGCATTCAGGTGACAAGATTGTTAATGTGTGAAAAGAACAGGACCGAGAATCAATCCCTGTGGGACTCTATGTTACATCCAGAAAACCTGATTTAACAGCATCAGTAAACGCACACTGTATTCTGTCCTTTAACACAGTTTCAAACCAGCCTGGTCATGTGATCAATTGATGAAAGCCTTTGAATAAGTAATGCGCAATCCACAGTGTTGAAGGCTTTAGACAGGTCAAAAAAAAGGTCTGCACAATGTGTTTTCTCATCCAAACAATTAAAGACATCATTTAAAACCAAAGAAGTATCAGAGATGGTGCTATGACCTGGTCTGGAACCTGACTGGTGTACATTTAGAATACATTTCATTGTTATAAAATATCTAAACTGAGTATTTACCAAGGATTCTAGAATCTTTGCTGGGCAATAGAGTTTGGAAATGGGACTATAATTATTTAGGTCATACGGGTCAACACTTTTGTGAAGGGGGAGTATATGAGCCGCCTTTCAGACCCTGTGGATAGTACTTAGAAATAAATGTAGGGTTAAAAATACGTGTTGGAGATTCTGCAATCAGACGAGCAGAAAGCTGCTTCGAGGAGGGCTGCGAAAGTAGCCCAAGTAGCATGGGAAAGTAGCCCAAGTAGCATGGGAAAGCAGCCCAAGTAGCATGGGAAAGTAGCCCAAGTCTTACACCGAAACACATGAGCCAATTATGAGGCAATCGAACAGATAAAAGCCATGAGCTCAGCCAGATGAATTACAACACAGTAAGCTGAATGACTGGATACCCCATAACAAAAGAGCCATTGATGCCTGATCCAAGTGAAAGCTGTAGAATGCTTTGGGACCATGACAGGGACAGGGTGGGGCATTCTAGGTAGTGTAGTATAACTTGGCATGAGGTGGAAAGAGAGGGACCATGACAGGGACAGGGTGGGGCATTCTAGGTAGTGTAGTATAACTTGGCATGAGGTGGAAAGAGAGGGACCATGACAGGGACAGGGTGGGGCATTCTAGGTAGTGTAGTATAACTTGGCATGAGGTGGAAAGAGGTGGAGGGACCATGACAGGGACAGGGTGGGGCATTCTAGGTAGTGTAGTATAACTTGGCATGAGGTGGAAAGAGAGGGACCATGACAGGGACAGGGTGAGGCATTCTAGGTAGTGTAGTATAACTTGGCATGAGGTGGAAAGAGAGGGACCATGACAATAAAGAATGGAAGATCTTGGAGCAGAGCGGTCTTGTTCACAACTTGTCCCATCAAAGACCATCGTTGATGGAACTAACAACTAACGACAATGAGAAATCCCTCATAACTGCCAATATGGTATTAATACGGTGTATCTGCAACATTTTAATGGAGTGGCTTTCATATTTCACCATATTTCACCTGGTGAAAATGCAGAAACTGATGTATCTATGCCTTCTTCTCTCCTATTCAATAAATAGCTGTCAAATACTAGAGCAGAAAATTCCCCACAGTGGTTTTCCATTATAGTGTGTGTCCCACCCTTTTCATTCCTATAACTGCTTTTCCTAATTAGAATATTGGTTCTGCATCTCTGCAGTATTTTTACACCCTGTACCAGCTGCAGGTCTCATTCTTGTACCCTGGTTTGGACTCTATTCCACTACTACAAATGAAACAACATTGGCAGGGTAGCCTAGTGGTTTGAGCATTGGGCTAGTAACGGAAAGGTTGCAAGTTCAAATCCTCTGAGCTGACAATGCCCTGGTGAGAGAGCAAATGTTCTTGTGAGATGAAATCCCACATCATTAGCTCATTGTTATGGTTGTATCCTGAAAACATCTTAAACAAACGCAAATGCAGCTACTTTGTTGTTATTCTGGCTACACTGTTTGATGTGACTGTGTTAGCTAAAGTTGTCTAGCTAGCAAGCAAGGGATAAGAATGTTTCCAGCCATCATGGCAACAGAACATTTAGAACAAACGACTGGATCGTGTCCATAGATTTAGAACAAAAATACTTAACTACTGGGTCGCGTCTCTGGCAACCGAACCGATAGAATGAAAGACCAGCCGGCTTGGGTAGCAACCCTAGATTTGTGTTGGGGGTATATCCCGTGGAAGGATGAAATGGTATGAATAAATTAATAAAAATATATATTTTTATGAAAATATGTCAATCATTGTTTGAATATGTTGGTACCCGTATTGTATAATTGTGATAATGCCCTTGAAGCAGGAGTTTGGAGGATATATTGACACGGTTTGGCGGCCCTTGACTTCATCTCTGGCCTAACAACACCCGTGCCAATATATCCTCCCAACACCGGCCTCTCTGGCATCATCGTTTAAGGAGATGATGGGTCTCAATCACATCCTCTCTTTGAGACCAATCAAAACTGTTATTAGGCCTAATGGCTCTAAATCCCAAATCACTTATCAACACCAATCTTATTGATCTAATTGGACAAATATGTTTTCTAGAGTAGCATCAGTTGTTGTCAGGGTATACAGATGATGTCACTCATTGTTTAGTATGAAACCCATCTGCACCCTGGGATATAAAAGACCAACTACTATTTACTGAGTCCTGTCTCCTCAAGACAGACTTTGCCAAGATACTTCCACTGCTTCTGGCTGCAAAGCCTTTTATCCAGAGTGCAGGCCAAATCAAACTGTTACCAGAGGGCAGAGAGTTCAGGTCTTGATATGGTAATTCAGCAAGATGCTGTTATCCAAAGCAACTTTCTGTTAACATACAGTATATGTTCTATGAGTGACTTAAAGCCCAGCTTTGGTGTGGCACGCACTATGTGTGGTGTGGCAATGGCACGCACTATGTGTGGTGTGGCAAGCACTATGTGTGGTGTGGCAATGGCACGCACTATGTGTGGTGTGGCACTATGTGTGGTGTGGCAAGCACTATGTGTGGTGTGCAAGCACTATGTGTGGTGTGGCAAGCACTATGTGTGGTGTGGCAAGCACTATGTGTGGTGTGGCACTATGGCAAGCACTATGTGTGGTGTGGCAAGCACTATGTGTGGTGTGGCAAGCACTATGTGTGGTGTGGCAAGCACTATGTGTGGTGTGGGCACAAGCACTATGTGTGTGTGGTGGCAAGCACTATGTGTGGTGTGGCAAGCACTATGTGTGGTGTGGCAAGCACTATGTGTGGTGTGGCAAGCACTATGTGTGGTGTGGCAAGCACTATGTGTGGTGTGTGGTGGTGTGGCAAGCACTATGTGTGGTGTGGCAAGCACTATGTGTGGTGTGGCAAGCACTATGTGTGGTGTGGCAAGCACTATGTGTGGTGTGGCAAGCACTATGTGTGGTGTGGCAAGCACTCTGCTCCAATCAACTGAAGCAGTTACATTTTACATTTCCCCCATTGATGCTTTTTATTTTACCAGGCAAGTCAGTTAAAGAACAAATTCTTAATATCAATTAGGGCCTAGGAACAGTGGGTTAACTGGTCTAGGAACAGTGGGTTAACTGCCTTGTTCAGGGGTAGAAATACATTTTCGTACCTAGGGCACTGTTCACAATCACTTCAAACTGAAGCTGGATCTACAGAAAACTGGCTGCATTTCGTGTTTTTCTATGGACATTTGTTCGTATATATCCATCAACATTTGTCTGATTCATGAGTTCGACTGGCTAAGGAAAGCTGCCATCCTGTCTGTCTCGTCCCGACTCCTGACACGTTCACTCTGTGTGGTATACCATGGGACAGCTGGAGATCAAAATTCTATATTGAAACAATGTTGCAAATGTCAGAGAGACAGACAGCAAGATTATTACAGATCTCTGCTGTTGAAAACCAGATGCTCATCTAAAAGACATGGGAGATAATGTTGCATCTGCCTGGGCAGATGAGACAGTGGATTGGTCCAGTGGTCCAGTCAGGTGGAACAGAGTAAATAGGCATTTTAACGTCATAGATTTAGCCGGTGGTAGTTACTGGAATAGACACCGGCTGGAATGCGGTTTTAACCAAACAGCATCCAGGATTAGAGCCACCCGGTGTATAAGTAGTAAATATATATACAATCACACAACACAGTATTATCCTAACTCCATGTTAAACCTAAAGGTGAGTGTTCAAAGCTCTCCAGAAAAGGTTTGCTTTGTAGAACAGTAAAACATAAATATCATACGTCATCCAAATGTATTTCCAGTAATCATTGGAATCATTAATGAAAACCAGACTCCTCTTCAGGTAAAATCAACATTTTCCCTCCACAGTCCATACTTTTAAGGTCTTTGAAAGCTACACATTTTCCATTACAACAATGTCCTTCAGGATATTTAAGTGCAAGTCTTGCGTACCATTGTTAGCTACAATGTTGGATTTGGTATCTGGTTGAGGAGTATGGGGTTGGCACTGGTCTTTACAGGGTTAGGGTTGGCACTGGTCTTTACAGGGTTAGGCTTAGGGTTGACACTGGTCTTTACAGGGTTAGGCTTAGGGTTGGCACTGGTCTTTACAGGGTTATATTAGGAGTCAATCACACCGCACCACATGTGTGGTGATCGTTGTTACGTAAAATGGCTGCCGTGGCACCTCCCAAATGGGCACTACACATTGGTGGTGGAAGGGGTGAAACAATGTCATGTGCTTTGACTTTGAGAAAAGGACAACCTAAAGTGCAAAAATACAAATCATTCTCAGAGTAGATGTTTCAGAGAGATATGCAGCCCAGAGAACGTAATGCCTCACTGTTGGCCTGCTGCCATGGTTACCTGGGAAACAGGGATAACGATAAAGGACCCTCCACCGGCACTCTCCGTGACGATGGCCAGGAACTTGGCATTGACGGCACAGAAGTGGTTGTCATGGACGTTCTTGGTGATGGGAATGCCGTCAAAGCAGTGCTCCCGGTTGGCCACTTTGCCGTAGACGTTTCGAAACTTGGAGCTTCGGTATGTCGGACGCCATGACATCTGATGGAGAAGAGATGGAGAGATATTAAGGAGGGAAGTTCAGAAAGGAGTTTCTGCAATACCAGCACTGGGCTGTATTGAAGGCACCAGTTAGTTGCTGTTTTATCATGTTCAATGTGCTGACATGGTGGTTTTCTGGTTACTGTATATGCTGATCCATGTGAGCAGAAGGTCAGCTGATTAGTTGACAGGTTAGTGGGCATTCATGGTTAATAGCTTAGATCAACCGGCTGGTTGAACATAATTATGGATTATTTTAGATTTAGGGAAAAAACACAAAATGATCATACCACCTTAGAGTATTAAAGGAAAACGCCACCAAAAAAGTATATTTTGGTATTTTGGTCCATTGTTAAAATAGTCCCAAAATGTTTTGATGGTCAGCTATCAACTTTCAAAATATAGAAATCATCTCTGTGTGATGCATTTTGTATCATATGACGCAAAACGCATCATCATATGGTGATGATTTCTGTATTTTGAAAGTTTTATATCTTGAAAAAATGATTGCTGAAAAGCTAAACATTTTGAGATTATGTCAACAATGGACTAATGAAACAAATACCAAAATATTGTTTTTGGGTGGAATTCTCCTTTAACTTCGAGATTGCTGTTCCAAAATCCCTAGAGAAACCCCCATTAGTAAAGATAATAAAGAGGAGTGTTGCTGTTCCAAAATCCCTAGAGAAACCCCCATTAGTAAAGATAATAAAGAGGAGTGTTGCTGTTCCAAAATCCCTAGAGAAACCCCCATTAGTAAAGATAATAAAGAGGAGTGTTGCTGTTCCAAAATCCCTAGAGAAACCCCCATTAGTAAAGACAGTA